>NW_028270148.1:117176112-117397607 GCF_037043375.1 Chiloscyllium plagiosum
TCGTCGCCACTGCTCTCCTCTCTCTCCTCTCTCTCTCCCCCCCCTCTCTCTCTCTCTCTCTCCCCCCCCTCTCTCTCTCTCTCTCTCCCCCCCTCTCTCTCTCTCTCCCCCCTCTCTCTCTCTCCCCCCCCCCCGGGTTGTACTCACGCTCCGTTCTCTGTTCGCCGCCATCCCGCCCCTGGGGCCGGTTCCCGGGACAGAGCCGCGGGGCTCGGGGGGGGGTTTGCAGGATCCGGGAGGAGGCGGACACACGGGGGGGGGGGGGGGGTCAGACCCGGCTCCGGGCGGAGGGACAGGCCGCGGGAACCGGGCTCGATCCCGGCACCAACTGCAGCAGGACCGCGGTCCCGGAGTGGATCCACTGCACCCGGAGTGGATCACTGCACCCGGAGTGGATCACCGTGACCCTGGAGCGGATCACCGCACCCGGAGTGGATCACTGCACCCGGAGTGGATCACCGTGACCCTGGAGTGGATCACTGCACCCGGAGTGGATCACTGCATCCGGAGTGGATCACCGTGACCCTGGAGCGGATCACTGCACCCGGAGTGGATCACTGCACCCGGAGTGGATCACCGTGACCCTGGAGCGGATCACCGCACCCGGAGTGGATCACTGCACCCGGAGTGGATCACCGTGACCCTGGAGTGGATCACTGCACCCGGAGTGGATCACTGCATCCGGAGTGGATCACTGCACCCGGAGTGGATCACCGTGACCCTGGAGTGGATCACTGCACCCGGAGTGGATCACTGCATCCGGAGTGGATCACCGTGACCCTGGAGTGGATCACTGCACCCGGAGTGGATCACTGCACCTGGTGTGGATCACCGTGACCCTGGAGCAGATCACTGCACCCGGAGTGGATCACCGTGACCCTGGAGTGGATCACCGCACCCGGAGTGGATCACTGCATCCGGAGTGGATCACTGCACCCGGAGTGGATCACCGTGACCCTGGAGTGGATCACCGCACCCGGAGTGGATCACTGCACCCGGAGTGGATCACTGCACCCGGAGTGGATCACCGTGACCCTGGAGTGGATCACCGCACCCGGAGTGGATCACTGCACCCGGAGTGGATCACTGCACCCGGAGTGGATCACCGTGACCCTGGAGTGGATCACCGCACCCGGAGTGGATCACTGCACCCGGAGTGGATCACTGCACCCGGAGTGGATCACCGTGACCCTGGAGTGGATCACCGCACCCGGAGTGGATCACTGCACCCGGAGTGGATCACTGCACCCGGAGTGGATCACTGCACCTGGTGTGGATCACCGTGACCCAGGAGCGGATCACTGCACCCGGAGTGGATCACCGTGACCCTGGAGCGGATCACTGCACCCGGAGTGGATCACCGTGACCTGGAGCGGATCACCACTCGGAGTGGATCACTGTGACCCTGGAGCGGATCACCGCGATCCCAGAGTGGATTACCACCCCTGGAGTGGATCGCCATGATTCTTGATTGGATCACCGCAGCCGGAGCGGATCACCACACCCGGTGCCAATCACTGCACCCGGAGTGGATCACCACGATCCTGGAGCGGATCACCGCACCTGGAGTGGATCACCGTGACCCCGGAGTGGATCACCGCGATCCCGGAGCAGATCATCACACCCGGAGTGGATCACTGTGATCCTGGAGCGGATCACCGCACCCGGAGTGGATCACCGTGACCCTGGAGTGGATCACCGTGACCCTGGAGCGGATCACTGCACCCGGAGTGGATCACTGCACCCGGAGTGGATCACTGCACCTGGAGCAGATCCCCGCACTCGGAGTGGATCAACGTGACCCCAGAGCGGATCACTGCACCCAGAGTGGATCACTGCACCCAGATCAGCTCACCATGACCTGGAGCGGATCGCCACGATCCCAGAGTGGATCAACACACCCGGAGCAGATTGCCAGACCTGGAGTGGATCACCACGATCCTGGAGTGGATTACCGTACCCGGGGTGGATCACTACGATCCTGGAGTGGAAAACCGCACCCGGAGTGGATCACCGCACCCGGAGCGGATCACCGCACCCGGAGCGGATCACCGTGATCCCGGAGTGGATCACTGCAACCGGAGCGGATCACCGCACCCGGAGCAGCTCAACATGATCCCGGAGTGGATCAACGTGATCCCGTAGGGGATCACGGCACCTGGAGTGGATCACCTCACCCGGAGCAGATCACCACGATCCTGGAGTGGATCACCGCACCCGGAGCAGATCACCGCGATCCCGGAGTGGATCACCGCACCAAGAGTAGATCATGGCACCCGGAGTGGATCACTGGGAACAGATCATTCCCCCTCACGAAAGATCCAGCTCCACCGCCCCCATCCTCCAACCAATTAAATGGCTTCACCGGGATGAGACTTTCAGGACTAGCACAGACACTGCGGGCCGCTCCTCTCATCTAAGTGCGAGGAATTCCAGGTCAGTGCTGAGGGAGTGGGCACTGTCAGGGGGGTCAGTGCTGAGGGAGTGGGCACTGTCGGAGGGTCAGTGCTGAGGGAGTGCCGCACTGTCAGGGGGGTCAGTGCTGAGGGAGTGGGCACTGTCGGAGGGTCAGTGCTGAGGGAGTGCCGCACTGTCAGGGGGGTCAGTGCTGAGGGAGTGGGCACTGTCGGAGGGTCAGTGCTGAGGGAGTGCCGCACTGTCAGGGGGGTCAGTGCTGAGGGAGTGGGCACTGTCGGAGGGTCAGTGCTGAGTGTTTTAAAAAATTCTCAAGGTCAAGGACCAGGCTCGCAGGAAAGTAGTCTGACACAGAACAAACAGCCAAGAGGCGAATCTGCTAGAATATAAGTGTTTTATTCCCCGCAGCGTCACCACAACCAGTCTCGTACTCACAACGGGTCTGGTTTATACTCACTCTACGTGTTACCGGAACTGGGAGCCGTCAGTTCTCGTAGAGCGGTTGCCAACAACCCACGCTCGGCGGTTAAACGCAACCCCGGAGCAGACTCTACCGAACTGGAGACTTTTCCAGCTGATATACTCTTTTCCAGATATAAACATTCATGTGAACAGCAGAGCAAGGCTAAAAAACACATTCCATTCTGGTTATTCACACGGGAAGGTGTATAATAAGATTCACACGGGACTAAGCGACACCTTCCATTTTCGGTTAGATTCACACATGTATTGGGACACAATTTTAACCCTTTCACCACATTCCATTGCTTGGCCCAATACATGTGTTACATTATGCCCATATGTATTCTTTCTAACAAGCGCCTACGTACACGCCAAATATACAAGCAAGTCAGGACATTACAGCATGTTAAAATCACCAGGACCGCTACCAGGATCGACAAGGGTGGGAACAGGAATGTCCCCGCAGTGGAGGACATACCACTCAATATGTCCCACCAATGATGAGCTGACTCCACGTCCACTACACGGGCAGCATGTACTACCTCCTGTCCATGTATAAAGGTAGACACCGTAACCTTGGTGACATTGGTTTGATGCTTTCGTAATATCTGCTTAAGCTCCTCGGATCGGTCCAATGCTCGCTTAAACCGATCCAGGGAAATGTTCCAAGGATTCATCAGCACTTTCCACTGCACCTTGGTAACGTGGCGAGCACTGCTATAAGTGGTCAACAAATAGGTGTGATCCTGCCAGTGCCACTGATAGACATTTGAGAGGCATCCCGATAGGATGTGGATTATTGGTAGCCACACAGAGCGTGTGTGGCCCAATCTGCCACATCATGTCCCTTGGAGTCTCAACAGTCCATTCGCACAGGGCCGTTCCCTTAGTCAAGCAAGGGTCCCGATACCTGTCCATCAGTAGGCAAGTTTTCCCCTGATCAGTCTGTTCACAAGCGGACAGATCATAGGTAATATTGGTATCTGGGCTAAACCACTGTCCCCTTGTCTTCAGAAAATAATATCCAGAAGATGTAATCACTGGTAATACATAATATCGACAGACCGTAACAGTGTGGGTTACATTCATGGTAACAAAGTATCCGTTACACATAGTTGCGTTACACCATGTTCGCTCTGGATGGGTTATCATCCACAATTTCTCAGATACATTCCATAGTCCCCTCCACGCCTGTACATTGGGGGATGTTACCACACGCAAAAAGCGTTCTTTCTGTATTTGAGCATGCAACATTTGAATATGACAGGCAGTCCAATTTAACTGAGCCGTAATGTTCTCAAACAGTTCCTGAGTGGCGCCCCAGACATCCAGTTCCCATCGCAGAGATCGTATCATTATTTCAGCTGTCTCTCCTTGAGTCATCATTACGGATGGCATCCACCTTCCAATAGTATGTAGTCCTTGTGAGGTGGCCTGTCCCGTGTTAGATAATTTAGTACGGGTTACCTCAGAGTCAATGGCATTCGAGATACCCATAACAGTTCCTGCGCCTCCCAGCAGGGTGTCGTACCACGCTCGTCGCCGCCTCTTGGTATGACACTCGCGTATGAGGGGCAACTGTACCCGCCAATGAACATCAGTGTGCAGTACCGCCCGGGCCATCTGTTGACAAGTTGACATAATAGGGGCCAACTGTGTTCGATGCGACCGCACGCCCCCCGTGGCTGGCCCGCCCCGCATGGGGTTTAATAACGCCTCAGACGGGGCGTTCGTCGAGGGCAGTACCATTATTAACCACATGAATCGATGACGATTCCGAATATCGGTGGCATTGCGCTGCCACAGATCTTCCCCCCGAGCTGTGACGCTCCAATGAGTCCCCGTTGTCCCGCATGTCTGGGTGCGTCGGTCCCACAAACACGTCTTGACTTGGGCATTTACCACCAGGGTGCAATTAGGCGGTATGAACGATATGTCATATTTTTCCCCATCCCGGCGCATGTAGCACTGTGCACACGTGTACAATTGACAGTCGCTGGTGAGAGTCAGAACAACGCACTGCTGACCGGGTTCACATGTAAAATCGTCCTGCGTCCGTCGCTGGCTACTGGCCTCCCACCGCACCTCATGGCGGGCGACCGGTACCAGCGTCCAGGCCGTGATACCGATGCCCTGGAGTGGCCATCCGATCGCGAACATCGCCAATAGGAGTCGCAATCCCCATGACCACCCCATGTTCAAGGTGGAGGGCCAGCCTGCGGGTGCATAGCAATCACAACATTATTTAGGTCTCACGTAAGTAGCACTGGTTCGCCGGGACGTTTGCCCAGGTCGGGTCCCCGGGGTACATAATGGTGACCAGACTGTCCTTCCCCTGTGCTATGATTTCGGCCGGCCTGGGGGGGCCGGTCGTCTGGCGCACCCATACCTTGGCCCCCTTAGTGTCAGTAGACCCAAATCCCCCCGTTCCACGCTCAGTAACCGTAACGGGAGCTCCCGTCTCTTCCACCGTTGTAAGGTTACATGGCTTAATGACCAATTGCGCTATTCTGTCCCCCTTCTGTATCACGTAAGGTTCAGCGGTGATGTTGACCAGGATCACCCCCAACTCCCCTTGGTAGTCTGCGTCAATTACGCCTGCCATCACATCAATCCCCTTTAGTGACAGTCCCGACCGCGGGAGGATATGCCCATAGGTTCCAGGGGGACAAATCAATCCTAACCCGGTCTTAATCACCGTAGGTTTCTGTTGGATCAAAGTCTGGGCAGTTAGTGCTCGTAGGTCCAGTCCAGCCGAAGCCGGCGTGGCCCTTACGGGAATATCAGCTTCCTCAGCGAATTTCCACATTTTAATAGGCTGAGTCTTTGGGGTATCACATACTCGTATCATCCTATTCAAGGGTGTTACCCCATTTCCTAATGGGCGGTTATTAATTTGTTTCACCACCCGAATTAGTTGCTTCTTCCAACCTGTTAAGTCATTGCAACCTCCTGCTTTTCGTAGTGAGAACTTCAGAAGCCCATTCATTCGTTCTATAAGTCCCGCAGCTTGTGGGTGATAGGGTACATGATAAACCCATTCCACGTGGTTATCGTGACACCACTGCTTTACCGCCCTTCCTGTGAAATGGGAGCCATTGTCACTCTGGACCTGTATGGGCAATCCATAAAATTGTTCAATCAAATCTAAACATCGCAAGGTAGCCTGTTGATTGTTGTGACGACAGGGATGGGCTACCAAAACCCCAGACATACTGTCCACAGCTGTACATATGTGGTTACATCCTTGTGAGGAGGGTAAGGGACCCACAAAGTCCATTTGCCAGCTCTGTCCCGGACCATCCCCCCGATGGATATGTCCCATCATGTGTTGGGGCACTCCCTGCCGCTGATGTTGACACTGCTCACACTGGTTTACTGCAGTCTTAACATCATCTACCATAAGATCTATTCCTCGGTCTCGAGCCCATTGCAAGGTTCCTTGCACTCCCCAGTGCCCAGCCTTAAGGTGTGCCCATCTAGCTAGGTCCACTGAGGTGCCCCTTTGCACCATCATGGTTCGGACGATACCATCCACATATCGGTTATGTAGAGCTTCCACATCATTTCGAGATGTATGGGCATCTACGTGGGTGATGTATATGACCAGGTATTGAGCTTTCTCCCATATATCTTCCCATAACTGTTTACCCCATGCTTCCCTATTCTGGATCATCCACTGATTGGCCTGCCAAGTTGGCATCCATTGTGTCATGCCGTTAACCACTGACCACGAGTCAGAGAACAAACAAACTCCCATGACCCCTGCTTGCATGACTACCATATGCACTGCTTTTAATTCTGCCCACTGACTACTTTTTCCCTCCCCTAATTCTTCTAGGGTAGTGCCTTGTTTTGGGTTAAAGGCGGCAGCTTTCCATCTACGCTGTCCCGCTTTCCATTGGGCTGACCCATCTACGAACCAAGCCGTGGCTTGTTCATCCGGGGTCAGTTCATCATACCGTTTTCCCATCTTAACGGGTGATTCCTTGTATTCAATCACCTCAAACCGCTTTTCCCCTTCCTCAGGGGCCTCCGCCACTTGCTCATGTAGGACTGACACTCCTTTCTGTCCAGTCCGCACTCTCTCCGACACATACCATTTCCATTTAATGATGCTGCTCTCTTGGGCAGTTCCTATTCGGTGGGTAGTGGGGTCACTAAGTACCCACGGAAGAATAGGGATAGCTGTTCTCATGATCACTTCATGTCCAATGGTCAGGGCTTCGGTTTCCACCAAGCCCCAGTAGCATGCTAATAACTGTTTCTCAAAGCGGGCATACCGTTCCCCTGCCGGGGGTAATTTTCGGGACCAAAATCCCAGTGGCTTACGGGCTCTTCCCTGTTTTTGCCATAAGCTCCAATTGGCATAATCCCCCTGTGCTGAGACTTGCAGTTCTACAGGTCCTGACTGTATCTTTCCCAAGGATACAGCTTGCTGTATCGCTTGCTTGGCCATTTCAAATGCAGTTTGATGGACCTCCGTCCATTCGAACGCTGCCTTTTTCCTCGTAACTCGATACAAAGGTTTTAAAATTTGTCCTAAATGGGGAATATGCTGTCTCCAGAATCCGAATAACCCAATAAATTGCTGCACGTCCTTCTGGGTGTGAGGGACGGCAAAGACCTGAATCTTATTTTTAGCTTTCGCAGTGATTTCCCTTTCCCCCTTGTTCCACACGATTCCTAAGAATTTTACCGTTTGTGAGGGACCCTGGATTTTGGCTGGGTTGATCTCCCACCCATATCCTCGCATATGTTGAACCAGTTGGTCCAGCAATTCCTGAACCTGCTTCTGACTTGTCCCCTGTATCATCATATCGTCAATATAGTGCGAGATCATCACTTCGTCAGGCACTTTAAAGGCAGCCAAGTGTTCTGCAACTATCCGGTGGCAGATAGTAGGGCTATGCAGATATCCTTGGGGCAATCGCGTGAACGTGAATTGTCTACCCTCCCAAGTGAATGCGAACTGTTCCTGCCTATCGTCGGGAATAGGAATTGTGAAGAAGGCATTAGCCAAATCAATTACTCCGTACCACACCCCTGGATGATGTTGGATTCGTCCTATAATAGTGACGGCATCCGGGACCGCTGCCGTCAAGGCCGGAGTGTGACGGTTTAGTTGCCGATAATCTACCGTCATCCGCCATGACCCATCGGCTTTATGTACGGGCCATAAGGGGTTATTCCACGCCGTGGTGCATGTCCTAAGCACTCCCGCTTCCAAATAATCCTTAATTGTGGCGGATATTTCTTTATGTCCGCCGGGAATCCTATACTGTCTAAGACTTATTACGCGATCGGCGATCGGGATGGGGAAGGGGTCCATTTTAACCTTTCCCACTAACACCGTCCTACAGCGCAAAGCCATTTTCGTGATTCCAAGTTCAAACTTCCCTTGTTGGAGGTGAAGTGTTAAACCGGCCAGAATGTCCATTCCCAGGATCCATTCTCTAACCGGTGTAATGATAATTGAATAAGTTTTAATGGGCATTGTACCTATCTTTAGGGGCAATTGTACTGTTTTTCCTTCAATCAGATTACCTCCCAGCCCAACCAGCGTGACTGGGGTTCCTTTAAACTTATGGGGCGTCCCATAGATTAAGGTGGCCTCCGCCCCTGTGTCCACTAGAGCCATAACGGTTTGGACGGATTTGCGCCAATAGATAGTCAATGATACATGAGGTCGAATGTCGTCTGCTGACCATTGGCTCGTTCGTGGGCAAACCCTTGGGGCTTGGCCCGATTCCTATTGTTCCTCCCATTCATCTTCCCCAGACAGCACTGGGTAAAGACATTTGCCTCGCCCTTCTTTGTTCTTGCCTTTCTTACTAGGTTTCCGGCCACGCCTATCCACTTTATAACACTCTCGGAGGGGAGGCTGTACCTCCTCCTCCTCCTCGTCCTCCGAGGATTCCCACCGCTGGGAAGTGGAAGTTCTACCCCTTCGAGGCTCATTAACAACCGGACCCCGTGTCTGACATTTTTGTGTTAGTAATTCCACTAGGTCTTCCATAGTGGGTCGGGACTCCGTCTCTACCCGGGACACCTTCAGTCCCTTTCGTCTGCATAAGTCTTTTAATTCCGGTGTAGGTAGGCCATCAATCTCCGATGCTGGGACCTGCGCCCGTATCAAAGCTTGCCACAAAGCACGCCGTGAGGGGCCTTGGTTACTTCCTTGACTAGGGTTTACTTTTCCCCCTGCCCGAGCCTCAGGGCGACGCCCCTCCGTGCCCCCCTGAGAAGCACGGGTTGTGGGTCCCCAATCCCCCAAACCACCCATCTCCCTCATCATACTACGGGCATCTCCTAGGGTTTCTCCCCGTCCACTCAACATTATGGTTAATAACAGTGGTTTATAATGGGGGGGGGCAGTCTTCACTAGGTGGTCTCTAGTCTGTCTACTAACATTTGTGTTATCTACCTCGTCCAGCACTCCCAGCAACAGGGCATCCCGCACACACAAACGGGTTAGCCTCTGAACCCCTTCCTTAATTGTTGTCCAAGTTCCTTCCAAGGGGGGCCAATCGGACGGGAAGGGATACTGTTCGGCCACTGCCCTGGCATACATCCCAAATAAGGTCCCCATACTGCGATCTATTACCATATCCTTGGCTTGTCTGCGGTACCCCAGGTCTATGGCAGCATCCTTTGCTAATCCACCAAACTTGGGAGCATCCTGATAGTCTACCTGCACTTGTTGCCCCCCTTCCTCGAGGAGCCGAATTAGCCATAGCTCTAACAGCTCCCCAGGATTACGTCGGGTTTTCTGGGTGATAAACAGCACCTCATCGGTAGTGAAGTCTTCCGTTAATTCAGAGAATTCTGCAGGAGGCTGAGCCCGCGGTAATTCATGCATAATTGCCTCCCCTTGTTCATTCCGTATAGGGTTTCCTTCCTCATCTAACATTACCTCCCGTTGCACTGGGAGACGTCTCTGAACCTGCTTTCTCCTAACCACTGGTTTAGCTTGGAGTACGGGTGGGTCCTCTTCGTACTGATCATCTGAATCTCCCCAAATGTTCCCATCCCAATGATCGATATCCCACCGATCCCCGTTATTTAACTGGGCTACAAAAGCCCGTACTTGTACCGGGTCCGGGGTTCGAGGGACCTTCCTTTTCTCTTTCCGTTTCTTAGCAGACAGATACATAATAGTTCGTCCTGCTAGTTCAGTTAATGCTGTCAATTCAGCTTTTAACTTCATAATTTCCTGCCTCAACATAGAGGCATCTCCCGAACTGAGTCCCTGCTCATGTTTCAGGAGGGCTAATTCTGCTTCAGCTTTTTGGCGCTTGTCTGACTGTTGTCTACAAGCCGCCGCACAGGCCCACATCCTCCGCTGTACCCCAGGCAAGGGGTTCTTCGGCAGGACTGGGATCCTCTCAAGGGTGGACAGCAGCGACCCTGGGGTTCCTACGCCCTCGGCCTCCCAGTTCTCCGGTCGCCCCCCACCATTTCTCAAACAAACTGCCACGCCATGCCACGGCCCATGCCATCCCGGGACGGTCAGGACCTCCACAGTTTGTTCCTCTGGTTTCTTAGCCCTTTTGCCAAAACATTGTTCTGTATCAAAATCTTTCCTCAATTGCGATTGATCCTGCCGACTACGCCAAAATGTTTTTAAAAATTCTCAAGGTCAAGGACCAGGCTCGCAGGAAAGTAGTCTGACACAGAACAAACAGCCAAGAGGCGAATCTGCTAGAATATAAGTGTTTTATTCCCCGCAGCGTCGCCACAACCAGTCTCGTACTCACAACGGGTCTGGTTTATACTCACTCTACGTGTTACCGGAACTGGGAGCCGTCAGTTCTCGTAGAGCGGTTGCCAACAACCCACGCTCGGCGGTTAAACGCAACCCCGGAGCAGACTCTACCGAACTGGAGACTTTTCCAGCTGATATACTCTTTTCCAGATATAAACATTCATGTGAACAGCAGAGCAAGGCTAAAAAACACATTCCATTCTGGTTATTCACACGGGAAGGTGTATAATAAGATTCACACGGGACTAAGCGACACCTTCCATTTTCGGTTAGATTCACACATGTATTGGGACACAATTTTAACCCTTTCACCACATTCCATTGCTTGGCCCAATACATGTGTTGCATAATGATTCACACATGTATTGGGACATAATTTTACACCACACTGAGGGAGCGCCGCACTGACAGAAGGTCAGTGCTGAGGGAGTGCCGCACTGTTGGAGGGTCAGTGCTGAGCGAGTGGGCACTGTCTGAGAGTCAGTGCTGAGGGAGTGGGCACTGTCTGAGAGTCAGTGCTGAGGGAGCGCCGCACTGTCGGAGGGTCGGCACTGAGGGAGTGCCGCACTGTCGAAGAGTCAGTACTGAGGGAGTGCCGCACTGTCGGGGGGGTTCAGTGCTGAGGGAGCGCCGCACTGTCAGAGGGTCAGTGCTGAGGGACTGGGCACTGTCGGAGGGTCAGTGCTGAGGAAGTGGGCACTGTCGGAGGGTTGGTGCTGAGGGAGCGCCGCACTGTCGGAGGGTCAGTGCTGAGAGATTGGGCACTGTCTGAGGGTCTGTGCTGAGGGAGCGCCGGACTGTCGGAGGGTCAGTGCTGAGGGAGAGCCGCACTGTCGGAGGGTCAGTGCTGAGGGAGTGGGCACTGTCTGAGGGTCAGTGCTGAGGGAGCGCAGCACTGTCGGAGGGTCAGTGCTGAGGGAGTGCCGCACTGTCGGAGAGTCAGTGCTGAGCGAACGCTGCACTGTCGGAGGGTCAGTACTGAGGGAGTGCCGCATTGTCTGAGGGTCAGTGCTGAGGGAGTGCCGGACTGTTGGAGGGTCAGTGCTGAGGGAGCGCTGCACTGTCGGAGAGTCAGTGCTGAGCGAACGCTGCACTGTTGGATGGTCAGTACTGAGGGAGTGCTAGACTGTCGGAGGGTCAGTGCTGAGGGAGTGCCGCACTGTTAGAGGGTCAATGCTGAGGGAGCGCCGCACTGTCGGAGGGTCAGTGCTGAGGGAGTGCCGCACTGTGAAACGGTCATTGCTGAGGGAGTGCCGCACTGTCGGAAGGTCATTACTGAGGGAGTGCCGTATTGTCGAACGGTCAGTGCTGAGGGACTGGGCACTGTCGGAGGGTCAGTGCTGAGGGAGTGCCGCAATGTCGGACGGTCAGTGCTGAGGGAGCGCCGCACTGTCGGAGGGTTAGTACTGAGGCAGTGCCGGACTGTCGGAGGGTCAGAGCTGAGGGAGTGCCGCACTCTCGGAGCGTCAGTGCTGAGGGAGTGCCACACTGTCGGAGGGTCATTACTGAGGGAGTGCTGTACTGTCGGAGGGTCCGTGCTGAGGGAGTGCCGCACTGTCGGATGGTCAGTGCTGAAGGACTGCCGGACTGTCGGGCGGTCAGTGCTGAGGTAGTGGGCACTGTCGGAGTGTCAGTGCTGAGGGAGGGCCGCATTGTTGGAGAGTCAGTGCTGAGCGAACGCTGCACTGTCGGAGGATCAGTGCTGAGGGAGTGCCGCACTATCGGATGGTCAGTACTGAGGGAGTGCCGCGCTGACGGAGGAACAGTGCTGAGGGAGTGCCGCACTGTCAGGGGGGTCAGTGCTGAGGGAGCGCCGCACTGACAGAAGGTCAGTGCTGAGGGAGTGGGCACTGTCTGAGAGTCAGTGCTGAGGGAGCGCCGCACTGTCGGAGGGTCGGCACTGAGGGAGTGCCGCACTGTCGAAGAGTCAGTACTGAGGGAGTGCCGCACTGTCGGGGGGGTTCAGTGCTGAGGGAGCGCCGCACTGTCAGAGGGTCAGTGCTGAGGGACTGGGCACTGTCGGAGGGTCAGTGCTGAGGAAGTGGGCACTGTCGGAGGGTTGGTGCTGAGGGAGCGCCGCACTGTCGGAGGGTCAGTGCTGAGAGATTGGGCACTGTCTGAGGGTCTGTGCTGAGGGAGCGCCGGACTGTCGGAGGGTCAGTGCTGAGGGAGAGCCGCACTGTCGGAGGGTCAGTGCTGAGGGAGTGGGCACTGTCTGAGGGTCAGTGCTGAGGGAGCGCAGCACTGTCGGAGGGTCAGTGCTGAGGGAGTGCCGCACTGTCGGAGAGTCAGTGCTGAGCGAACGCTGCACTGTCGGAGGGTCAGTACTGAGGGAGTGCCGCATTGTCTGAGGGTCAGTGCTGAGGGAGTGCCGGACTGTTGGAGGGTCAGTGCTGAGGGAGCGCTGCACTGTCGGAGAGTCAGTGCTGAGCGAACGCTGCACTGTTGGATGGTCAGTACTGAGGGAGTGCTAGACTGTCGGAGGGTCAGTGCTGAGGGAGTGCCGCACTGTTAGAGGGTCAATGCTGAGGGAGCGCCGCACTGTCGGAGGGTCAGTGCTGAGGGAGTGCCGCACTGTGAAACGGTCATTGCTGAGGGAGTGCCGCACTGTCGGAAGGTCATTACTGAGGGAGTGCCGTATTGTCGAACGGTCAGTGCTGAGGGACTGGGCACTGTCGGAGGGTCAGTGCTGAGGGAGTGCTGCAATGTCGGACGGTCAGTGCTGAGGGAGCGCCGCACTGTCGGAGGGTTAGTACTGAGGCAGTGCCGGACTGTCGGAGGGTCAGAGCTGAGGGAGTGCCGCACTCTCGGAGCGTCAGTGCTGAGGGAGTGCCACACTGTCGGAGGGTCATTACTGAGGGAGTGCTGTACTGTCGGAGGGTCCGTGCTGAGGGAGTGCCGCACTGTCGGATGGTCAGTGCTGAAGGACTGCCGGACTGTCGGGCGGTCAGTGCTGAGGGAGTGCCGCACTGTCGGAAGGTCAGTGCTGAGGGAGTGCCGCACTGTCGGAAGGTCAGTGCTGAAGGACTGCCGGACTGTCGGGCGGTCAGTGCTGAGGGAGTGGGCACTGTCGGAGTGTCAGTGCTGAGGGAGTGCCGCACTATCGGATGGTCAGTACTGAGGGATTGCCGCGCTGTCGGAGGGTCAGTGCTGAGTGAGTGCTGCAATGTCGGACGGTCAGTGCTGAGGGAGCGCCGCACTGTCGGAGGGTTAGTACTGAGGCAGTGCCGGACTGTCGGAGGGTCAGTGCTGAGGGAGTGCCGCACTATCGGAGAGTCAGTGCTGAGGGAGTGCCGCACTGTCGGAGGGTCAGTGCTGAGTGAGTGCCGCACTGTCGGAGGGTCAGTGCTGAGGGAGTGCCGCACTGTCGGAGGGTCAGTGCTGAGGGAGCGCCGCACTGTCGGAGGGTCAGTGCTGAGGGAGCTCTGCCCTGTGAGAGGGTCAGTGCTGAGGGAGCGCCGCACTGTCGGAGAGTCAGTGCTGAGGGAGTGCCGCACTGTGAGAGGGTCAGTCCTGAGGGAGTGCCGCACTATCGGAGGGTCAGTGCTGAGGGAGCGCCGTACTGTCGGACGGTCAGTGCTGAGGGAGTGCCACACTGTCGGACGGTCAGTGCTGAGGGAGTGCCACACTGTCGGAGGGTCATTTCTGAGGGAGTGCCGTACTGTCGAAGGGTCAGTGCTGAGGGACTGGGCACTGTCGGAGGGTAAGTGCTGAGGGAGTGCCGCCATGTCGGAGGGTCAGTGCTGAGGGAACGCTGCACTGTCGGAGGATCAGTACTGAGGGAGGACCGCACTGTCGGAGTGTCAGTGCTGAGGGATTGCCGCACTATCTGAGGGTCAGTGCTGAGGGACTGGGCACTGTCGGAGGGTCAGTGCTGAGGGACTGTGCACTGTCGGAGGGTCAGTGCTGAGGGAGTTGGCACTGTTCGGCGGGTCAGTGCTGAGGGAGCACCGTACTGTTGGAGGGTCAGTGCTGAGCGAACGCTGCACTGTCGGAGGGTCAGTACTGAGGGAGTGCCGCATTGTCTGAGGGTCAGTGCTGAGGGGGTGCCACACTATCGGATGGTCAGTACTGAGAGAGTGCTGCACTGTCGGAGGATCAGTGCTGAGGGAGTGCCGCACTGTCGGAGGATCAGTGCTGAGGGAGTGCCGCACTGTCGGAAGGTCAGTGCTGAGGGAGTGCCGCACTGTCGGAGGGTCAGTGCTGAGGGAGTGCCGCACTGTCGGAAGGTCAGTGCTGAGGGAGTGCCGCTTTGTCGGAGGGTCAGTACTGAGGGAGTGCCACACTACCTGAGGGTCAGTACTGAGGGAGTGCTGCATTGTCAATCGGTCACTGCTGAGGGAGTGCCACACTGTCGGAGGTTCAGTGCTGAGGGACTGGGCACTGTTGGAGGGTCAGTGCTGAGGGACTGTGCACTGTCGGAGGGTCAGTGCAGAGAGGGAGTGCTGCACTGTCGGATGGTCACTGCAGAGGGAGTGCTGCACTGACGGAAGGTCAGTGCTGAGGGAGTGCCGCACTGTCGGAGGGTCAGTGCTGAGGGAGTGCCGCACTGTCGGAGGGTCAGTGCTGAGGGAGTGCCGCACTGTCGGAGGGTCAGTGCTGAGGGAGCGCCGCAATGTCGGAGGGTCAGTGCTGAGGGAGTGCCGCACTGTGAGAGGGTCAGTCCTGAGGGAGTGCCGCACTATCGGAGGGTCAGTGCTGAGGGAGCGCCGTACTGTCGGACGGTCAGTGCTGAGGGAGTGCCACACTGTCGGACGGTCAGTGCTGAGGGAGTGCCACACTGTCGGAGGGTCATTTCTGAGGGAGTGCCGTACTGTCGAAGGGTCAGTGCTGAGGGACTGGGCACTGTCGGAGGGTAAGTGCTGAGGGAGTGCCGCCATGTCGGAGGGTCAGTGCTGAGGGAACGCTGCACTGTCGGAGGATCAGTACTGAGGGAGGACCGCACTGTCGGAGTGTCAGTGCTGAGGGATTGCCGCACTATCTGAGGGTCAGTGCTGAGGGACTGGGCACTGTCGGAGGGTCAGTGCTGAGGGACTGTGCACTGTTCGGCGGGTCAGTGCTGAGGGAGCACCGTACTGTTGGAGGGTCAGTGCTGAGCGAACGCTGCACTGTCGGAGGGTCAGTACTGAGGGAGTGCCGCATTGTCTGAGGGTCAGTGCTGAGGGGGTGCCGCACTATCGGATGGTCAGTACTGAGAGAGTGCTGCACTGTCGGAGGATCAGTGCTGAGGGAGTGCCGCACTGTCGGAGGATCAGTGCTGAGGGAGTGCCGCACTGTCGGAAGGTCAGTGCTGAGGGAGTGCCGCACTGTCGGAGGGTCAGTGCTGAGGGAGTGCCGCACTGTCGGAAGGTCAGTGCTGAGGGAGTGCCGCTTTGTCGGAGGGTCAGTACTGAGGGAGTGCCACACTACCTGAGGGTCAGTACTGAGGGAGTGCTGCATTGTCAATCGGTCACTGCTGAGGGAGTGCCACACTGTCGGAGGTTCAGTGCTGAGGGACTGGGCACTGTTGGAGGGTCAGTGCTGAGGGACTGTGCACTGTCGGAGGGTCAGTGCAGAGAGGGAGTGCTGCACTGTCGGATGGTCACTGCAGAGGGAGTGCTGCACTGACGGAAGGTCAGTGCTGAGGGAGTGCCGCACTGTCGGAGGGTCAGTGCTGAGGGAGTGCCGCACTGTCGGAGGGTCAGTGCTGAGGGAGTGCCGCACTGTCGGAAGGTCAGTGCTGAGGGAGTGCCGCACTGTCGGATGGTCACTGCAGAGGGAGTGCTGCACTGACGGAGGGTCAGTGCTGAGGGAGTGCTGCACTGACGGAGGGTCAGTGCTGAGGGAGTGCCGCACTGTCGGAGGGTCAGTGCTGAGGGAGTGCTGCACTGTCGGAGGGTCAGTGCTGAGGGAGTGCTGCACTGACGGAGGGTCAGTGCTGAAGGAGTGCCGCACTGTCGGAGGGTCAGTGCTGAGGGAGTGCCGCACTGTCGGAGGGTCAGTGCTGAGGGAGTGCCACACTGTCGGAGGGTCATTACTGAGGGAGTGCCGCACTGTCGGAGTGTCAGTGCTGAGGGAGTGCCGCACTGTCGGAGGGTCAGTGCTGAGGGAGTGCCACACTGTCGGAGGGTCAGTGCTGAGGGAGTGCTGCACTGACGGAGGGTCAGTGCTGAGGGAGTGCCGCACTGTCGGAGGGTCAGTGCTGAGGGAGTGCCGCACTGTCGGAGGGTCAGTGCTGAGTGAGCGCCGCACTGTCGGAGGGTCAGTGCTGAGGGAGTGCCGCACTGTCGGAGGGTCAGTGCTGAGGGAGCGCCGCACTGTCGGAGGGTCAGTGCTTAGGGAGCGCCGCACTGTCGGAGGGTCAGTGCTGAGGGAGTGCCGCCCTGTGAAACGGTCATTGCTGAGGGAGTGCCGCACTGTCGGAAGGTCATTACTGAGGGAGTGCCGTATTGTCGAACGGTCAGTGCTGAGGGACTGGGCACTGTCGGAGGGTCAGTGCTGAGGGAGTGCCGCAATGTCGGACGGTCAGTGCTGAGGCAGTGCCGGACTGTCGGAGGGTCAGAGCTGAGGGAGTGCCGCACTCTCGGAGCGTCAGTGCTGAGGGAGTGCCACACTGTCGGAGGGTCATTACTGAGGGAGTGCTGTACTGTCGGAGGGTCCGTGCTGAGGGAGTGCCGCACTGTCGGAGGGTCAGTGCTAAGGGAGTGCCGCACTGTTAGAGGGTCAGTGCTGAGGGAGTGCCGCACTGTCGGACGGTCAGTGCTGAGGGAGTGCCGCACTGTCGGAAGGTCAGTGCTGAAGGACTGCCGGACTGTCGGGCGGTCAGTGCTGAGGGAGTGGGCACTGTCGGAGTGTCAGTGCTGAGGGAGTGCCGCACTATCGGATGGTCAGTACTGAGGGATTGCCGCGCTGTCGGAGGAACAGTGCTGAGGGAGTGCCGCACTGTCGGACGATCAGGGCTGAGGGAGTGCCGCACTGTCGGAGGGTCAGTGCTGAGGGAGTGCTGCACTGTCGGAGGGTCAGTGCTGAGGGAGTGCTGCACTGTCGGAGGGTCAGTGCTGAGGGAGTGCCGCATTGTCGGAGGGTCAGTGCTGAGGGAGTGCCGCACTGTCGGATGGTCACTGCAGAGGGAGTGCTGCACTGACGGAGGGTCAGTGCTGAGGGAGTGCCGCACTGTCGGAGGGTCAGTGCTGAGGGAGTGCCGCACTGTCGGAGGGTCAGTGCTGAGGGAGTGCCACACTGTCGGAGGGTCATTACTGAGGGAGTGCCGCACTGTCGGAGTGTCAGTGCTGAGGGAGTGCCGCACTGTCGGAGGGTCAGTGCTGAGGGAGTGCCGCACTGTCGGAGGGTCAGTGCTGAGGGAGTGCCGGACTGTCGGAGGGTCAGTGCTGAGGGAGTGCCGCACTATCGGAGAGTCAGTGCTGAGGGAGTGCCGCACTGTCGGAGGGTCAGTGCTGAGTGAGTGCCGCACTGTCGGAGGGTCAGTGCTGAGGGAGTGCCGCACTGTCGGAGGGTCAGTGCTGAGGGAGCGCCGCACTGTCGGAGGGTCAGTGCTGAGGGAGCTCTGCCCTGTGAGAGGGTCAGTGCTGAGGGAGCGCCGCACTGTCGGAGAGTCAGTGCTGAGGGAGTGCCGCACTGTGAGAGGGTCAGTCCTGAGGGAGTGCCGCACTATCGGAGGGTCAGTGCTGAGGGAGCGCCGTACTGTCGGACGGTCAGTGCTGAGGGAGTGCCACACTGTCGGACGGTCAGTGCTGAGGGAGTGCCACACTGTCGGAGGGTCATTTCTGAGGGAGTGCCGTACTGTCGAAGGGTCAGTGCTGAGGGACTGGGCACTGTCGGAGGGTAAGTGCTGAGGGAGTGCCGCCATGTCGGAGGGTCAGTGCTGAGGGAACGCTGCACTGTCGGAGGATCAGTACTGAGGGAGGACCGCACTGTCGGAGTGTCAGTGCTGAAGGATTGCCGCACTATCTGAGGGTCAGTGCTGAGGGACTGGGCACTGTCGGAGGGTCAGTGCTGAGGGACTGTGCACTGTCGGAGGGTCAGTGCTGAGGGAGTTGGCACTGTTCGGCGGGTCAGTGCTGAGGGAGCACCGTACTGTTGGAGGGTCAGTGCTGAGCGAACGCTGCACTGTCGGAGGGTCAGTACTGAGGGAGTGCCGCATTGTCTGAGGGTCAGTGCTGAGGGGGTGCCGCACTATCGGATGGTCAGTACTGAGAGAGTGCTGCACTGTCGGAGGATCAGTGCTGAGGGAGTGCCGCACTGTCGGAGGATCAGTGCTGAGGGAGTGCCGCACTGTCGGAAGGTCAGTGCTGAGGGAGTGCCGCACTGTCGGAAGGTCAGTGCTGAAGGAGTGCCGCTTTGTCGGAGGGTCAGTACTGAGGGAGTGCCACACTACCTGAGGGTCAGTACTGAGGGAGTGCTGCATTGTCAATCGGTCACTGCTGAGGGAGTGCCACACTGTCGGAGGTTCAGTGCTGAGGGACTGGGCACTGTTGGAGGGTCAGTGCTGAGGGACTGTGCACTGTCGGAGGGTCAGTGCAGAGAGGGAGTGCTGCACTGTCGGATGGTCACTGCAGAGGGAGTGCTGCACTGACGGAAGGTCAGTGCTGAGGGAGTGCCGCACTGTCGGAGGGTCAGTGCTGAGGGAGTGCCGCACTGTCGGAGGGTCAGTGCTGAGGGAGTGCCGCACTGTCGGAAGGTCAGTGCTGAGGGAGTGCCGCACTGTCGGATGGTCACTGCAGAGGGAGTGCTGCACTGTCGGAGGGTCAGTGCTGAGGGAGTGCTGCACTGACGGAGGGTCAGTGCTGAGGGAGTGCCGCACTGTCGGAGGGTCAGTGCTGAGGGAGTGCTGCACTGTCGGAGGGTCAGTGCTGAGGGAGTGCTGCACTGACGGAGGGTCAGTGCTGAAGGAGTGCCGCACTGTCGGAGGGTCAGTGCTGAGGGAGTGCCGGACTGTCGGAGGGTCAGTGCTGAGGGAGTGCCACACTGTCGGAGGGTCATTACTGAGGGAGTGCCGCACTGTCGGAGTGTCAGTGCTGAGGGAGTGCCGCACTGTCGGAGGGTCAGTGCTGAGGGAGTGCCACACTGTCGGAGGGTCAGTGCTGAATGAGTGCCGGACTGTCGGAGGGTCAGTGCTGAGGGATTGCCGCACTGTCGGAGGGTCAGTGCTGAGGGAGCGCCGCACTGTTAGAGGGTCAGTGCTGAGGGTGTGCCGCACTGTCGGAGGGTCAGTGCTGAGGGATTGCCGCACTGTCGGAGGGTCAGTGCTGAGGGAGTGCCGCACTATCGGAGAGTCAGTGCTGAGGGAGTGCCGCACTGTCGGAGGGTCAGTGCTGAGGGAGTGCTGCACTGTCGGAGGGTCAGTGCTGAGGGAGTGCTGCACTGACGGAGGGTCAGTACTGAGGGAGTGCCGCACTGTCGGAGGGTCAGTGCTGAGGGAGTGCCGCACTGTCGGAGGGTCAGTGCTGAGGGAGTGCCGCACTGTCAGAGGGTCAGTGCTGAGGGAGTGCCGCACTGTCGGAGGGTCAGTGCTGAATGAGTGCCGGACTGTCGGAGGGTCAGTGCTGAGTGAGTGCCGCACAGTCGGAGGGTCAGTGCTGAGGGAGTGCCGGACTGTCGGAGGGTCAGTGCTGAGGGAGTGCCGCACTATCGGAGAGTCAGTGCTGAGGGAGTGCCGCACTGTCGGAGGGTCAGTGCTGAGTGAGTGCCGCACTGTCGGAGGGTCAGTGCTGAGGGAGTGCCGCACTGTCGGAGGGTCAGTGCTGAGGGAGCGCCGCACTGCCGGAGGGTCAGTGCTGAGGGAGCTCTGCCCTGTGAGAGGGTCAGTGCTGAGGGAGCGCCGCACTGTCGGAGAGTCAGTGCTGAGGGAGTGCCGCACTGTGAGAGGGTCAGTCCTGAGGGAGTGCCGCACTATCGGAGGGTCAGTGCTGAGGGAGCGCCGTACTGTCGGAGGGTCAGTGCTGAGGGAGTGCCACACTGTCGGAGGGTCATTTCTGAGGGAGTGCCGTACTGTCGAAGGGTCAGTGCTGAGGGACTGGGCACTGTCGGAGGGTAAGTGCTGAGGGAGTGCCGCCATGTCGGAGGGTCAGTGCTGAGGGAACGCTGCACTGTCGGAGGATCAGTACTGAGGGAGGACCGCACTGTCGGAGTGTCAGTGCTGAGGGATTGCCGCACTATCGGAGGGTAAGTGCTGAAGGAGTGGGCACTGTTCGGCGGGTCAGTGCTGAGGGAGCACCGTACTGTTGGAGGGTCAGTGCTGAGCGAACGCTGCACTGTCGGAGGGTCAGTACTGAGGGAGTGCCGCATTGTCTGAGGGTCAGTGCTGAGGGGGTGCCGCACTATCGGATGGTCAGTACTGAGAGAGTGCTGCACTGTCGGAGGATCAGTGCTGAGGGAGTGCCGCACTGTCGGTGGGTCAGTGCTGAGGGAGTGCCGCACTGTCGGAGGATCAGTGCTGAGGGAGTGCCGCACTGTCGGAAGGTCAGTGCTGAAGGAGTGCCGCTTTGTCGGAGGGTCAGTACTGAGGGAGTGCCACACTACCTGAGGGTCAGTACTGAGGGAGTGCTGCATTGTCAATCGGTCACTGCTGAGGGAGTGCCACACTGTCGGAGGTTCAGTGCTGAGGGACTGGGCACTGTTGGAGGGTCAGTGCTGAGGGACTGTGCACTGTCAGAGGGTCAGTGCAGAGAGGGAGTGCTGCACTGTCGGATGGTCACTGCAGAGGGAGTGCTGCACTGACGGAGGGTCAGTGCTGAGGGAGTGCCGCACTGTCGGAGGGTCAGTGCTGAGGGAGTGCCGCACTGTCGGAGGGTCAGTGCTGAGGGAGTGCCGCACTGTCGGAAGGTCAGTGCTGAAGGAGTGCCGCTTTGTCGGAGGGTCAGTGCTGAGGGAGTGCCGCACTGTCGGAGGGTCAGTGCTGAGGGATTGCCGCACTGTCGGAGGGTCAGTGCTGAGGGAACGCTGCACTGTTGGAGGATCAGTGTTGAGGGAACGCCGCACTGTCAGAGGGTCAGTGCTGAGGGACTGGGCACTGTCGGAGGGTCAGTGCTGAGGGACTGTGCACTGTCGGAGGGTCAGTGCTGAGGGACTGGGCACTGTTGGAGGGTCAGTGCTGAGGGAGTGCCGCACTGTCGGAGAGACAGTGCTGAGCGAACGCTGCACTGTCGGAGGGTCAGTACTGAGGGAGTGCCGCATTGTCTGAGGGTCAGTGCTGAGGGTGTGCCGCACTGTCGGATGGTCAGTACTGAGGGAGTGCCGCACTGTCGGAGGATCAGTGCTGAGGGAGTGACGGACTGTCGGAGGATCGATGCTGAGGGAGTGCCACACTGTCGGAGGGTCATTTCTGAGGGAGTGCCGTACTGTCAACGGGTCAGTGCTGAGGGACTGGGCACTGTCGGAGGGTAAGTGCTGAGGGAGTGCCGCACTGTCGGAGTGTCAGTGCTGAGGGAACGCTGCACTGTCGGAGGATCAGTACTGAGGGAGGACCGCACTATCGGAGGGTCAGTGCTGAGGGATTGCCGCACTATCGGAGGGTCAGTGCTGAGGGACTGGGCACTGTCGGAGGGTCAGTGCTGAGGGACTGGGCACTGTCGGAGGGTCAGTGCTGAGGGACTGTGCACTGTCGGAGGGTCAGTGCAGAAGGAGTGCCGCACTGTCGGAGGGTCAGTGCTGAGGGAGCACCGTACTGTTGGAGGGTCAGTGCTGAGGGAGTGCCGCACTGTCGGAGAGTCAGTGCTGAGCGAACGCTGCACTGTCGGAGGGTCAGTACTGAGGGAGTGCCGCATTGTCTGAGTGTCAGTGCTGAGGGAGTGCCGGACTGTTGGAGGGTCAGTGCTGAGGGAGCGCTGCACTGTTGGAGAGTCAGTGCTGAGCGAACGCTGCACTGTTGGATGGTCAGTACTGAGGGAGTGCTAGACTGTCGGAGGGTCAGTGCTGAGGGAGTGCCGCACTGTTAGAGGGTCAATGCTGAGGGAGCGCCGCACTGTCGGAGGGTCAGTACTGAGGGAGTGCTAGACTGTCGGAGGGTCAGTGCTGAGGGAGTGCCGCACTGTTAGAGGGTCAATGCTGAGGGAGCGCCGCACTGTCGGAGGGTCAGTGCTGAGGGAGTGCCGCCCTGTGAAACGGTCATTGCTGAGGGAGTGCCGCACTGTCGGAAGGTCATTACTGAGGGAGTGCCGTATTGTCGAACGGTCAGTGCTGAGGGACTGGGCACTGTCGGAGGGTCAGTGCTGAGGGAGTGCCGCAATGTCGGACGGTCAGTGCTGAGGGAGCGCCGCACTGTCGGAGGGTTAGTACTGAGGCAGTGCCGGACTGTCGGAGGGTCAGAGCTGAGGGAGTGCCGCACTCTCGGAGCGTCAGTGCTGAGGGAGTGCCACACTGTCGGAGGGTCATTACTGAGGGAGTGCTGTACTGTCGGAGGGTCCGTGCTGAGGGAGTGCCGCACTGTCGGAGGGTCAGTGCTAAGGGAGTGCCGCACTGTTAGAGGGTCAGTGCTGAGGGAGTGCCGCACTGTCGGACGGTCAGTGCTGAGGGAGTGCCGCACTGTCGGAAGGTCAGTGCTGAAGGACTGCCGGACTGTCGGGCGGTCAGTGCTGAGGGAGTGGGCACTGTCGGAGTGTCAGTGCTGAGGGAGTGCCGCACTATCGGATGGTCAGTACTGAGGGAGTGCCGCGCTGTCGGAGGAACAGTGCTGAGGGAGTGCCGCACTGTCGGAGGATCAGGGCTGAGGGAGTGCTGCACTGTCGGAGGATCAGGGCTGAGGGAGTGCCGCACTGTCGGAGGGTCAGTGCTGAGGGAGTGCTGCACTGACGGAGGGTCAGTGCTGAGGGAGTGCTGCACTGACGGAGGGTCAGTGCTGAGGGAGTGCCGCACTGTCGGAGGGTCAGTGCTGAGGGAGTGCCGCACTGTCGGAGGGTCAGTGCTGAGGGAGTGCCGCACTGTCGGATGGTCACTGCAGAGGGAGTGCTGCACTGACGGAGGGTCAGTGCTGAGGGAGTGCCGCACTGTCGGAGGGTCAGTGCTGAGGGAGTGCCGCACTGTCGGAGGGTCAGTGCTGAGGGAGGGCCACACTGTCGGAGGGTCATTACTGAGGGAGTGCCACACTGTCGGAGGTTCAGTGCTGAGGGACTGGGCACTTTTGGAGGGTCAGTGCTGAGGGACTGTGCACTGTCAGAGGGTCAGTGCAGAGAGGGAGTGCTGCACTGTCGGATGGTCACTGCAGAGGGAGTGCTGCACTGACGGAGGGTCAGTGCTGAGGGAGTGCTGCACTGACGGAGGGTCAGTGCTGAGGGAGTGCCGCACTGTCGGAGGGTCAGTGCTGAGGGAGTGCCGCACTGTCGGAGGGTCAGTGCTGAGGGAGTGCCGCACTGTCGGAAGGTCAGTGCTGAAGGAGTGCCGCTTTGTCGGAGGGTCAGTGCTGAGGGAGTGCCGCACTGTCGGAGGGTCAGTGCTGAGGGATTGCCGCACTGTCGGAGGGTCAGTGCTGAGGGAGCGCCGCACTGTTAGAGGGTCAGTGCTGAGGGTGTGCCGCACTGTCGGAGGGTCAGTGCTGAGGGATTGCCGCACTGTCGGAGGGTCAGTGCTGAGGGATTGCCGCACTGTCGGAGGGTCAGTGCTGAGGGAACGCTGCACTGTCGGAGGATCAGTACTGAGGGATTGCCGCACTATCGGAGGGTCAGTGCTGAGGGACTGGGCACTGTCGGAGGGTAAGTGCTGAGGGACTGTGCACTGTCGGAGGGTCAGTGCTGAGGGAGCACCGTACTGTTGGAGGGTCAGTGCTGAGGGAGTGCCGCACTGTCGGAGAGACAGTGCTGAGCGAACGCTGCACTGTCGGAGGGTCAGTACTGAGGGAGTGCCGCATTGTCTGAGGGTCAGTGCTGAGGGTGTGCCGCACTGTCGGATGGTCAGTACTGAGGGAGTGCCGCACTGTCGGAGGATCAGTGCTGAGGGAGTGACGGACTGTCGGAGGATCGATGCTGAGGGAGTGCCACACTGTCGGAGGGTCATTTCTGAGGGAGTGCCGTACTGTCAACGGGTCAGTGCTGAGGGACTGGGCACTGTCGGAGGGGAAGTGCTGAGGAAGTGCCGCACTGTCGGAGGGTCAGTGCTGAGGGAACGCTGCACTGTCGGAGGATCAGTACTGAGGGAGGACCGCACTATCGGAGGGTCAGTGCTGAGGGATTGCCGCACTATCGGAGGGTCAGTGCTGAGGGACTGGGCACTGTCGGAGGGTCAGTGCTGAGGGACTGGGCACTGTCGGAGGGTCAGTGCTGAGGGACTGTGCACTGTCGGAGGGTCAGTGCAGAAGGAGTGCTGCACTGTCGGAGGGTCAGTGCAGAGGGAGTTGGCACTGTTCGGCGGGTCAGTGCTGAGGGAGCACCGTACTGTTGGAGGGTCAGTGCTGAGGGAGTGCCGCACTATCGGAGGGTCAGTGCTGAGGGACTGGGCACTGTCGGAGGGTCAGTGCTGAGCGAATGCTGCACTGTCGGAGGGTCAGTACTGAGGGATTGCCGGACTGTCGGAGGGTCAGTGCTGAGTGAGTGCCGCACTGTCGGAGCGTCAGTGCTGAGGGAGTGCAGCACTGTCGGAGGGTCAGTGGTGAGGGAGTGCCGCACTGTCGGAGGGTCAGTGCCAAGGGAGTGCCGCACTGTCGGAGGATCAGTGCCAAGGGAGTGCCGCACTGTCGGAGGGTCAGTGCCAAGGGAGTGCCGCACTGTCGGAGGATCAGTGCTGAGGGAGTGCCGCACTGTCGGAGGGTCAGTGCTGAGGGAGCGCCGCACTGTCGGAGGGTCAGTGCTGAGGGAGTGCCGCACTGTCGGAGGGTCAGTGCTGAGGGAGTGCCGCACTGTCGGAGCGTCAGTGCTGAGGGAGTGCCGCACTGTCGGAGGGTCAGTGCTGAGGGAGTGCCGCACTGTCGGAGGGTCAGTGCCAAGGGAGTGCCGCACTGTCGGAGGATCAGTGCCAAGGGAGTGCCGCACTGTCGGATGATCAGTGCTGAGGGAGTGCCGCACTGTCGGAGGGTCAGTGCTGAGGGAGCGCCGCACTGTCGGAGGATCAGTGCTGAGGGAGTGCCGCACTGTCGGAGGGTCAGTGCTGAGGGAGCTCTGCTCTGTGAGAGGGTCAGTGCTGAGCGAGTGCCGCACTGTCGGAGGGTAAGTGCTGAGGGCGCGCTGCACTGTGAGAGGGTCAGTGCTGAGGGAGTGCCGCACTGTCGGAGGGTCAGTACTGAGGGAGTGCCGCACTATCGGAGGGTCAGTGCTGAGGGAGCGCTGCATTGTCGGACGGTCAGTGCTGAGGGAGTGCCACACTATCGGAGGGTCATTTCTGAGGGAGTGCCGTACTGTCGGAGGGTCAGTGCTGAGGGAGTGCCGCACTGTCGGAGGGTCAGTGTGCACTGTCGGAGGATCAGTACTGAGGGAGGACCGCACTGTCGGAGGGTCAGTGCTGAGGGATTGCCGCACTATCGGAGGGTCAGTGCTGAGGGACTGGGCACTGTCGGAGGGTCAGTGCTGAGGGACTGTGCACTGTCGGAGGGTCAGTGCAGAGGGAGTGCTGCACTGTCGGAGGGTCAGTGCTGAGGGAGTGCTGCACTGACGGAGGGTCAGTGCTGAGGGAGTGCCGCACTGTCGGAGGGTCAGTGCTGAGGGAGTGCCGCACTGTCGGAGGGTCAGTGCTGTGGGAGTGCCGCACTGTCGGAAGGTCAGTGCTGAAGGAGTGCCGCTTTGTCGGAGGGTCAGTGCTGAGGGAGTGCCGCACTGTCGGAGGGTCAGTGCTGAGGGATTGCCGCACTGTCGGAGGGTCAGTGCTGAGGGAGCGCCGCACTGTTAGAGGGTCAGTGCTGAGGGTGTGCCGCACTGTCGGAGGGTCAGTGCTGAGGGATTGCCGCACTGTCGGAGGGTCAGTGCTGAGGGATTGCCGCACTGTCGGAGGGTCAGTGCTGAGGGAACGCTGCACTGTCGGAGGATCAGTACTGAGGGATTGCCGCACTATCGGAGGGTCAGTGCTGAGGGACTGGGCACTGTCGGAGGGTAAGTGCTGAGGGACTGTGCACTGTCGGAGGGTCAGTGCTGAGGGAGCACCGTACTGTTGGAGGGTCAGTGCTGAGGGAGTGCCGCACTGTCGGAGAGACAGTGCTGAGCGAACGCTGCACTGTCGGAGGGTCAGTACTGAGGGAGTGCCGCATTGTCTGAGGGTCAGTGCTGAGGGTGTGCCGCACTGTCGGATGGTCAGTACTGAGGGAGTGCTGCACTGTCGGAGGATCAGTGCTGAGGGAGTGACGGACTGTCGGAGGATCGATGCTGAGGGAGTGCCACACTGTCGGAGGGTCATTTCTGAGGGAGTGCCGTACTGTCAACGGGTCAGTGCTGAGGGACTGGGCACTGTCGGAGGGGAAGTGCTGAGGAAGTGCCGCACTGTCGGAGGGTCAGTGCTGAGGGAACGCTGCACTGTCGGAGGATCAGTACTGAGGGAGGACCGCACTATCGGAGGGTCAGTGCTGAGGGATTGCCGCACTATCGGAGGGTCAGTGCTGAGGGACTGGGCACTGTCGGAGGGTCAGTGCTGAGGGACTGGGCACTGTCGGAGGGTCAGTGCTGAGGGACTGTGCACTGTCGGAGGGTCAGTGCAGAAGGAGTGCTGCACTGTCGGAGGGTCAGTGCTGAGGGAGTTGGCACTGTTCGGCGGGTCAGTGCTGAGGGAGCACCGTACTGTTGGAGGGTCAGTACTGAGGGAGTGCCGCACTGTCGGAGGGTCAGTACTGAGGGATTGCCGGACTGTCGGAGGGTCAGTGCTGAGTGAGTGCTGCACTGTCGGAGCGTCAGTGCTGAGGGAGTGCAGCACTGTCGGAGGGTCAGTGCTGAGGGAGTGCCGCACTGTCGGAGGGTCAGTGCCAAGGGAGTGCCGCACTGTCGGAGGATCAGTGCCAAGGGAGTGCCGCACTGTCGGAGGGTCAGTGCCAAGGGAGTGCCGCACTGTCGGAGGATCAGTGCTGAGGGAGTGCCGCACTGTCGGAGGGTCAGTGCTGAGGGAGCGCCGCACTGTCGGAGGGTCAGTGCTGAGGGAGTGCCGCACTGTCGGAGGGTCAGTGCTGAGTGAGTGCCGCACTGTCGGAGCGTCAGTGCTGAGGGAGTGCCGCACTGTCGGAGGGTCAGTGCTGAGGGAGTGCCGCACTGTCGGAGGGTCAGTGCCAAGGGAGTGCCGCACTGTCGGAGGATCAGTGCCAAGGGAGTGCCGCACTGTCGGATGATCAGTGCTGAGGGAGTGCCGCACTGTCGGAGGGTAAGTGCTGAGGGCGCGCCGCACTGTGAGAGGGTCAGTGCTGAGGGAGTGCCGCACTATCGGAGGGTCAGTGCTGAGGGAGCGCTGCATTGTCGGACGGTCAGTGCTGAGGGAGTGCCACACTGTCGGAGGGTCAGTGCTGAAGGAGTGCCGCTTTGTCGGAGGGTCAGTGCTGAGGGAGTGCCGCACTGTCGGAGGGTCAGTGCTGAGGGATTGCCGCACTGTCGGAGGGTCAGTGCTGAGGGAGCGCCGCACTGTTAGAGGGTCAGTGCTGAGGGTGTGCCGCACTGTCGGAGGGTCAGTGCTGAGGGATTGCCGCACTGTCGGAGGGTCAGTGCTGAGGGATTGCCGCACTGTCGGAGGGTCAGTGCTGAGGGAACGCTGCACTGTCGGAGGATCAGTACTGAGGGATTGCCGCACTATCGGAGGGTCAGTGCTGAGGGACTGGGCACTGTCGGAGGTTAAGTGCTGAGGGACTGTGCACTGTCGGAGGGTCAGTGCTGAGGGAGCACCGTACTGTTGGAGGGTCAGTGCTGAGGGAGTGCCGCACTGTCGGAGAGACAGTGCTGAGCGAACGCTGCACTGTCGGAGGGTCAGTACTGAGGGAGTGCCGCATTGTCTGAGGGTCAGTGCTGAGGGTGTGCCGCACTGTCGGATGGTCAGTACTGAGGGAGTGCCGCACTGTCGGAGGATCAGTGCTGAGGGAGTGACGGACTGTCGGAGGATCGATGCTGAGGGAGTGCCACACTGTCGGAGGGTCATTTCTGAGGGAGTGCCGTACTGTCAACGGGTCAGTGCTGAGGGACTGGGCACTGTCGGAGGGGAAGTGCTGAGGAAGTGCCGCACTGTCGGAGGGTCAGTGCTGAGGGAACGCTGCACTGTCGGAGGATCAGTACTGAGGGAGGACCGCACTATCGGAGGGTCAGTGCTGAGGGATTGCCGCACTATCGGAGGGTCAGTGCTGAGGGACTGGGCACTGTCGGAGGGTCAGTGCTGAGGGACTGGGCACTGTCGGAGGGTCAGTGCTGAGGGACTGTGCACTGTCGGAGGGTCAGTGCAGAAGGAGTGCTGCACTGTCGGAGGGTCAGTGCTGAGGGAGTTGGCACTGTTCGGCGGGTCAGTGCTGAGGGAGCACCGTACTGTTGGAGGGTCAGTACTGAGGGAGTGCCGCACTGTCGGAGGGTCAGTACTGAGGGATTGCCGGACTGTCGGAGGGTCAGTGCTGAGTGAGTGCTGCACTGTCGGAGCGTCAGTGCTGAGGGAGTGCCGCACTGTCGGAGGGTCAGTGCTGAGGGAGTGCCGCACTGTCGGAGGGTCAGTGCTGAGGGAGTGCCGCACTGTCGGAGGGTCAGTGCTGAGCGAATGCTGCACTGTCGGAGGGTCAGTACTGAGGGATTGCCGGACTGTCGGAGGGTCAGTGCTGAGTGAGTGCCGCACTGTCGGAGCGTCAGTGCTGAGGGAGTGCAGCACTGTCGGAGGGTCAGTGCTGAGGGAGTGCCGCACTGTCGGAGGGTCAGTGCCAAGGGAGTGCCGCACTGTCGGAGGATCAGTGCCAAGGGAGTGCCGCACTGTCGGAGGGTCAGTGCCAAGGGAGTGCCGCACTGTCGGAGGATCAGTGCTGAGGGAGTGCCGCACTGTCGGAGGGTCAGTGCTGAGGGAGCGCCGCACTGTCGGAGGGTCAGTGCTGAGGGAGTGCCGCACTGTCGGAGGGTCAGTGCTGAGTGAGTGCCGCACTGTCGGAGCGTCAGTGCTGAGGGAGTGCCGCACTGTCGGAGGGTCAGTGCTGAGGGAGTGCCGCACTGTCGGAGGGTCAGTGCCAAGGGAGTGCCGCACTGTCGGAGGATCAGTGCCAAGGGAGTGCCGCACTGTCGGATGATCAGTGCTGAGGGAGTGCCGCACTGTCGGAGGGTCAGTGCTGAGGGAGCGCCGCACTGTCGGAGGATCAGTGCTGAGGGAGTGCCGCACTGTCGGAGGGTCAGTGCTGAGGGAGCTCTGCTCTGTGAGAGGGTCAGTGCTGAGCGAGTGCCGCACTGTCGGAGGGTAAGTGCTGAGGGCGCGCCGCACTGTGAGAGGGTCAGTGCTGAGGGAGTGCCGCACTGTCGGAGGGTCAGTACTGAGGGAGTGCCGCACTATCGGAGGGTCAGTGCTGAGGGAGCGCTGCATTGTCGGACGGTCAGTGCTGAGGGAGTGCCACACTGTCGGAGGGTCATTTCTGAGGGAGTGCCGTACTGTCGGAGGGTCAGTGCTGAGGGAGTGCCGCACTGTCGGAGGGTCAGTGTGCACTGTCGGAGGATCAGTACTGAGGGAGGACCGCACTGTCGGAGGGTCAGTGCTGAGGGATTGCCGCACTATCGGAGGGTCAGTGCTGAGGGACTGGGCACTGTCGGAGGGTCAGTGCTGAGGGACTGTGCACTGTCGGAGGGTCAGTGCAGAGGGAGTGCTGCACTGTCGGAGGGTCAGTGCAGAGGGAGTGCTGCACTAATGGAGGGTCAGTGCTGAGGGAGTGGGCACTGTTCGGCGGGTCAGTGCTGAGGGAGCACCGTACTGTTGGAGGGTCAATGCTGAGGGAGTGCCGCACTGTCAGAGAGTCAGTGCTGAGCGAACGCTGCACTGTCGGAGGGTCAGTACTGAGGGAGTGCCGCATTGTCTGAGGGTCAGTGCTGAGGGTGTGCCGCACTATCGGATGGTCAGTACTGAGGGAGTGCCGCACTGTCGGAGGATCAGTGCTGAGGGAGTGACGGACTGTCTGAGGATCAGTGCTGAGGGAGTGCCGCACTGTCGGAGGATCAGTGCTGAGGGAGTGCCGCACTGTCGGAAGGTCAGTGCTGAGGGAGTGCCGCACTGTCGGAATGTCAGTGCTGAAGGAGTGCCGGACTGTCGGATGGTCAGTGCTGAGAGAGTGCCGCTTTGTCGGAGGGTCAGTACTGAGGGAGTGCCACACTATCTGAGGGTCAGTACTGAGTGAGCGCTGCATTGTCAGTCGGTCAGTGCTGAGGGAGTGCCACACTGTCAGAGGTTCAGTGCTGAGGGACTGGGCACTGTTGGAGGGTCAGTGCTGAGGGACTGTGCACTGTCAGAGGGTCAGTGCAGAGAGGGAGTGCTGCACTGTCGGATGGTCACTGCAGAGGGAGTGCTGCACTGACGGAGGGTCAGTGCTGAGGGAGTGCCGCACTGTCGGAGTGTCAGTGCTGAGGGAGTGCCGCACTGTCGGAGGGTCAGTGCTGAGGGAGTGCCACACTGTCGGACGATCAGTGCTGAGAGAGCGCCGCACTGTCGGACGATCAGTGCTGAGGGAGTGCCGTACTGTTGGAGGGTCAGTGCTGAGGGAGTGCCACACTGTCGGAGCGTCAGTGCTGAGGGAGTGCCGCACTTTCGGAGGGTCAGTGCTAAGGGAGTGCCGCACTGTCAGAGGGTCAGTGCTGAGGGAGCGCCAACACTGTCAGTGAGTCAGTGCTGAGGGAACGCCGCACTGTCAGAGGGTCAGTGCTGAGGGAACGCCGCACTGTCAGAGGGTCAGTGCTGAGGGAATGCCGCACTGTGAGAGGATCAGTACTGAGGGAGTGCCGCACTACCTGAGTGTCAGTGCTGAGGTAGCGCCGCACTGTCGGAGGGTCAGTGCTGAGGGAGTGCCGCACTGTTGGAGGGTCAGTGCTGAGGGAGTTCCGCAATGTCGGAGGGTCAGTGCTGATGGAGTGCCGCACTGTCGGAGGGTCAGTGCTGAGGGAGTTCCGCAATGTCGGAGGGTCAGTGCTGATGGAGTGCCGGACTGTCGGAGTGTCAGTGCTGAGGGAGCGCCAACACTGTCAGAGAGTCAGTGCTGAGGGAACGCCGCACTGTCAGAGGGTCAGTACTGAGGGAATGCTGCACTGTGAGAGGATCAGTACTGAGGGAGTGCCGCACTACCTGAGTGTCAGTGCTGAGGTAGCGCCGCACTGTCGGAGGGTCAGTGCTGAGGGAGTTCCACAATGTCGGAGGGTCAGTGCTGATGGAGTGCCGCACAGTCGGAGGGTCAGTGCTGAGGGAGTGCCGCACTGTCGGAGGGTCCGTGCTGAGGGAGCGCCGCACTGTCGGAGGGTCAGTGCTGAGGGAGCGCCACACAGTCGGAGGGTCAGTGCTGAGGGAGTGTCGCACTGTCGGAGGGTCAGTGCTGAGGGAGTGCCGCACTGTCGGAGGGTCAGTGCTGAGGGAGTTCCGCAATGTCGGAGGGTCAGTGCTGATGGAGTGCCGGACTGTCGGAGTGTCAGTGCTGAGGGAGCGCCAACACTGTCAGAGAGTCAGTGCTGAGGGAACGCCGCACTGTCAGAGGGTCAGTACTGAGGGAATGCTGCACTGTGAGAGGATCAGTACTGAGGGAGTGCCGCACTACCTGAGTGTCAGTGCTGAGGTAGCGCCGCACTGTCGGAGGGTCAGTGCTGAGGGAGTGCCGCACTGTTGGAGGGTCAGTGCTGAGGGAGTTCCGCAATGTCGGAGGGTCAGTGCTGATGGAGTGCCGCACTGTCGGAGGGTCAGTGCTGAGGGAGTTCCGCAATGTCGGAGGGTCAGTGCTGATGGAGTGCCGGACTGTCGGAGTGTCAGTGCTGAGGGAGCGCCAACACTGTCAGAGAGTCAGTGCTGAGGGAACGCCGCACTGTCAGAGGGTCAGTACTGAGGGAATGCTGCACTGTGAGAGGATCAGTACTGAGGGAGTGCCGCACTACCTGAGTGTCAGTGCTGAGGTAGCGCCGCACTGTCGGAGGGTCAGTGCTGAGGGAGTTCCACAATGTCGGAGGGTCAGTGCTGATGGAGTGCCGCACAGTCGGAGGGTCAGTGCTGAGGGAGTGCCGCACTGTCGGAGGGTCCGTGCTGAGGGAGCGCCGCACTGTCGGAGGGTCAGTGCTGAGGGAGCGCCGCACAGTCGGAGGGTCAGTGCTGAGGGAGTGTCGCACTGTCGGAGGGTCAGTGCTGAGGGAGCGCCGCACAGTCGGAGGGTCAGTGCTGAGGGAGTGTCGCACTGTCGGAGGGTCAGTGCTGAGGGAGCGCCGCACAGTCGGAGGGTCAGTGCTGAGGGAGTGTCGCACTGTCGGAGGGTCAGCGCTGAGGGAGTGCCGCATTGTCGGAGGGTCAGTCTTGGGAGAGTGGGCACTGTTGGAGTGTAAGTGCTGAGGGACTGCCGGACTGTCGGAGGGTCAGTGCTGAGGGAGCGCCGCACTGTCGGAGGGTCAGTGCTGAGCGAGTGCCGCACTGTCGGAGGGTCAGTGCTGAGGGAGTGCCGCACTGTCGGAGGGTCAGTGCTGAGGGAGTGCCGCACTGTCGGAGGGTCAGTGCTGAGGGAGTGCTGCAAAGTCGGAGGGTCAGTGCTGAGGGAGTGCCGCACTGTCGGAGAGTCAGTGCAGAGGGAGTGCCGCACTGTGAGAGGGTCAGTACTGAGGGAGTGCCGCACTACCTGAGGGTCAGTGCTGAGGGAGTGCCGCACTGTTGGAGGGTCAGTGCTGAGAGAGTGCCGCACTGTCGGAGGGTCAGTGCTGAGCGAACGCTGCACTGTCGGAGGGTCATTGCTGAGGGAGTGCCGCACTGTCGGAATTTCAGTGCTGAAGGAGCGCCGCACTATGAGAGGGTCAGTACTGTCGGAGTGCCGCACTATCTGAGGGTCAGTGCTGAGGGAGCGCCGCACTGTCGGACGGTCAGTGCTGAGGGAGTGCCACACTGTCGGAGGGTCATTACTGAGGGAGTGCCGTACTGTCGAAGGGTCAGTGGTGAGGGACTGGGCACTGTCGGAGGGTCAGTGCTGAGGGAGTGTGACACTGTCAGAGGGTCATTACTGAGGGAGTGCCGTACTGTCCAAGGGTCAGTGCTGAGGGACTGGGCACTGTCGGAGGGTCAGTGCTGAGGGAGCGCCAACACTGTCAGAGGGTCAGTGCTGAGGGAAGGCCGCACTGTCAGAGGGTCAGTGCTGAGGGAGTGCCGCACTACCTGAGGGTCAGTGCTGAGTCAGCGCCGCACTGTCGGAGGGTCAGTCCTGAGAGAGTGGGCACTGTTGGAGTGTCAGTGCTGAGGGAGGGCCGCATTGTTGGAGAGTCAGTGCTGAGGGAGCACCGCATTGTCAGAGGGTTAGTGCTGAGGGAGTGCCACACTGACGGAGGGTCAGTGCTGAGGGAGCGCCGCACTGTTGGAGGGTCAGTGCTGAGGGAGCGCCGCACTGTCGGAGAGTCAGTTCTGAGGGAGTGCCGCATTGTCGGAGGGTCAGTGCTGAGGGAGTGTCGCATTGTCGGAGGGTCAGTGCTGAGGGAGTGCCGTACTGTCGAAGGGTCAGTGCTGGGGGAGTGCCGCACTGTCGGAGGGTCAGTGCTGAGGGAGTGCCGCACTGTCGGAGGGTCATTACTGAGGGAGTGCCGTACTGTCGAAGGGTCAGTGCTGAGGGAATGCCGCACTGTCCGAGGGTCAGTGCTGAGGGAGCGCCGCACTGTCGGAGGGTCAGTGCTGAGGGAGTGCCGCACTGTCGGAGGGTCAGTGCTGAGAGAGTGCCGGACTGTCGGAGGGTCAGTGCTGAGGGAGTGCTGCAAAGTCGGAGGGTCAGTGCTGAGGGAGTGCCACACTGTCGGAGGGTCAGTGCTGAGGGAGCGCCGCACTGTCGGAGGGTCAGTGCTGAGGGAGTGCCGCACTGTCGGAGGGTCAGTGCTGAGGGAGTGCCATACTGTCGAAGGGTCAGTGCTGAGGGACTGGGCACTGTCGGAGGCTCAGTGCTGAGGGAGTGCCGCACTGTCAGACGTCAGTGCTGAGGGAGCGCCAACACTGTCAGAGAGTCAGTGCTGAGGGAACGCCGCACTGTCAGAGGGTCAGTGCTGAGGGAATGCCGCACTGTCGGAGGGTCAGTACTGAGGGAGTGCCGCACTACCTGAGGGTCAGTGCTGAGGCAGCGCCGCACTGTCGGAGGGTCAGTCCTGAGAGAGTGGGCACTGTCGGAGAGTCAGTGCTGAGGGAGGGCCGCATTGTTGGAGAGTCAGTGCTGAGGGAGCACCGCATTGTCAGAGGGTTAGTGCTGAGGGAGAGCCACACTGTCGGTGGGTCAGTGCTGAGGGAGCGCCGCAATGTCGGAGGGTCAGTGCTGAGGGAGTGCCGGACTGTCGGAGGGTCAGTGCTGAGGGAGTGCTGCAAATTCGGAGGGTCAGTGCTGAGGGAGTGCCGCACTGTCGGAGGGTCAGTGCTGAGGTAGCGCCGCACTGTCGAAGGGTCAGTGCTGAGGGAGCTCCGCCCTGAGAGAGGGTCAGTGCTGAGCGAGTGCCGCACTGTCGGAGGGTCAGTACTGAGGGAGTGCCGCACTATCTGAGGGTCAGTGCTGAGGCAGCGCTGCACTGTCGGATGGTCAGTGCTGAGGGAGTGCCACACTGTCGGAGGGTCATTACTGAGGGAGCGCCGCACTGTCGGAGGGTCAGTGCTGAGGGAGTGCCGGACTGTCGGAGGGTCAGTGCTGAGGGAGTGCTGCAAAGTCGGAGGGTCAGTGCTGAGGGAGTGCCGCACATGTCAGAGGGTCAGTGCTGAGGGAGCGCCAACACTGTCAGAGGGTCAGTGCTGAGGGAATGCCGCACTGTCGGAGGATCAGTACTGAGGGAGGACCGCACTGTCGGAGTGTCAGTGCTGAGGGAGTGCCGCACTGTCGGAGGGTCCGTGCTGAGGGAGCGCCGCACTGTCGGAGGGTCCGTGCTGAGGGAGCGCCGCACAGTCGGAGGGTCAGTGCTGAGGGAGTGCCGCACTGTCGGAGGGTCCGTGCTGCGGGAGCGCCGCACAGTCGGAGGGTCAGTGCTGAGGGAGTGCCGCACTGTCGGAATTTCAGTGCTGAAGGAGCGCCGCACTGTGAGAGGGTCAGTACTGTCGGAGTGCCGCACTGTCCGAGGGTCAGTGCTGAGGGAGCGCCGCACTGTCTGAGGGTCAGTGCTGAGGGAGTGCCGCACTGTTGGAGGGTCAGTGCTGAGAGAGTGCCGCACTGTCGGAGGGTCAGTGCTGAGCGAACGCTGCACTGTCGGAGGGTCAGTGCTGAGGGAGTAACGCACTGTTGGAGGGTCAGTGCTGAGGGAGTGCCGCACTGTCGGAATTTCAGTGCTGAAGGAGCGCCGCACTGTGAGAGGGTCAGTACTGTCGGAGTGCCACACTATCTGAGGGTCAGTGCTGAGGGAGTGCCGCACTGTCGGAGGGTCAGTGCTGAGGGAGCGCCGCACTGTCGGAGGGTCAGTGCTGAGGGAGTGCCGCACTGTCGGAGGGTCAGTGCTGACGGAGTGCCGTACTGTCGAAGGGTCAGTGCTGAGGGACTGGGCACTGTCGGAGGGTCAGTGCTGAGGGAGCGCCAACACTGTCAGAGAGTCAGTGCTGAGGGAACGCCGCACTGTGAGAGGGTCAGTGCTGAGGGAATGCCGCACTGTGAGAGGGTCAGTACTGAGGGAGTGACGCACTACCTGAGGGTCAGTGCTGAGGCAGCGCCGCACTGTCGGAGGGTCAGTGCTGAGGGAGTGCCGCACTGTCGGAATTTCAGTGCTGAAGGAGCGCCGCACTGTGAGAGGGTCAGTACTGTCGGAGTGCCGCATTATCTGAGGGTCAGTGCTGAGGGAGTGCCGCACTGTTGGAGGGTCAGTGCTGAGAGAGTGCCGCACTGTCAGAGGGTCAGTGCTGAGCGAACGCTGCACTGTCGGAGGGTCAGTGCTGAGGGAGTAACGCACTGTCGGAGTGTCAGTGCTGAGGGAGTGCCGCACTGTCGGAATTTCAGTGCTGAAGGAGCGCCGCACTGTGAGAGGGTCAGTACTGTCGGAGTGCCACACTATCTGAGGGTCAGTGCTGAGGGAGCGCCGCACTGTCGGACGGTCAGTGCTGAGGGAGTGCCACACTGTCGGAGGGTCATTACTGAGGGAGTGCCGCACCACCTGAGGGTCAGTGCTGAGGCAGCGCCGCACTGTCGGAGGGTCAGTCCTGAGAGAGTGGGCACTGTCGGAGAGTCAGTGCTGAGGGAGGGCCGCATTGTTGGAGAGTCAGTGCTGAGGGAGCACCGCATTGTCAGAGGGTTAGTGCTGAGGGAGAGCCACACTGTCGGTGGGTCAGTGCTGAGGGAGCGCCGCACTGTCGGAGGGTCAGTGCTGAGGGAGTGCCGGACTGTCGGAGGGTCAGTGCTGAGGGACTGCTGCAAAGTCGGAGGGTCAGTGCTGAGGGAGTGCCGCACTGTCGGAGGGTCAGTGCTGAGGTAGCGCCGCACTGTCGAAGGGTCAGTGCTGAGGGAGCTCCGCCCTGTGAGAGGGTCAGTGCTGAGCGAGTGCCGCACTGTCGGAGGGTCAGTACTGAGGGAGTGCCGCACTATCTGAGGGTCAGTGCTGAGGCAGCGCTGCACTGTCGGATGGTCAGTGCTGAGGGAGTGCCACACTGTCGGAGGGTCATTACTGAGGGAGCGCCGCACTGTCGGAGGGTCAGTGCTGAGGGAGCGCCGCACTGTCGGAGGGTCAGTGCTGAGGGAGCGCCGCACAGTCCGAGGGTCAGTGCTGAGGGAGTGTCGCACTGTCGGAGGGTCAGTGCTGAGGGAGCGCCGCACAGTCGGAGGGTCAGTGCTGAGGGAGTGTCGCACTGTCGGAGGGTCAGTGCTGAGGGAGCGCCGCACAGTCGGAGGGTCAGTGCTGAGGGAGTGTCGCACTGTCGGAGGGTCAGCGCTGAGGGAGTGCCGCATTGTCGGACGGTCAGTCTTGGGAGAGTGGGCACTGTTGGAGTGTAAGTGCTGAGGGACTGCCGGACTGTCGGAGAGTCAGTGCTGAGGGAGCGCCGCACTGTCGGAGGGTCAGTGCTGAGCGAGTGCCGCACTGTCGGAGGGTCAGTGCTGAGGGAGTGCCGCACTGTCGGAGGGTCAGTGCTGAGGGAGTGCTGCAAAGTCGGAGGGTCAGTGCTGAGGGAGTGCCGCACTGTCGGAGAGTCAGTGCAGAGGGAGTGCCGCACTGTGAGAGGGTCAGTACTGAGGGAGTGCCGCACTACCTGAGGGTCAGTGCTGAGGGAGTGCCGCACTGTTGGAGGGTCAGTGCTGAGAGAGTGCCGCACTGTCGGAGGGTCAGTGCTGAGCGAACGCTGCACTGTCGGAGGGTCATTGCTGAGGGAGTGCCGCACTGTCGGAATTTCAGTGCTGAAGGAGCGCCGCACTATGAGAGGGTCAGTACTGTCGGAGTGCCGCACTATCTGAGGGTCAGTGCTGAGGGAGCGCCGCACTGTCGGACGGTCAGTGCTGAGGGAGTGCCACACTGTCGGAGGGTCATTACTGAGGGAGTGCCGTACTGTCGAAGGGTCAGTGGTGAGGGACTGGGCACTGTCGGAGGGTCAGTGCTGAGGGAGTGTGACACTGTCAGAGGGTCATTACTGAGGGAGTGCCGTACTGTCCAAGGGTCAGTGCTGAGGGACTGGGCACTGTCGGAGGGTCAGTGCTGAGGGAGCGCCAACACTGTCAGAGGGTCAGTGCTGAGGGAAGGCCGCACTGTCAGAGGGTCAGTGCTGAGGGAGTGCCGCACTACCTGAGGGTCAGTGCTGAGTCAGCGCCGCACTGTCGGAGGGTCAGTCCTGAGAGAGTGGGCACTGTTGGAGTGTCAGTGCTGAGGGAGGGCCGCATTGTTGGAGAGTCAGTGCTGAGGGAGCACCGCATTGTCAGAGGGTTAGTGCTGAGGGAGTGCCACACTGACGGAGGGTCAGTGCTGAGGGAGCGCCGCACTGTTGGAGGGTCAGTGCTGAGGGAGCGCCGCACTGTCGGAGAGTCAGTTCTGAGGGAGTGCCGCATTGTCGGAGGGTCAGTGCTGAGGGAGTGTCGCATTGTCGGAGGGTCAGTGCTGAGGGAGTGCCGTACTGTCGAAGGGTCAGTGCTGGGGGAGTGCCGCACTGTCGGAGGGTCAGTGCTGAGGGAGTGCCGCACTGTCGGAGGGTCATTACTGAGGGAGTGCCGTACTGTCGAAGGGTCAGTGCTGAGGGAATGCCGCACTGTCCGAGGGTCAGTGCTGAGGGAGCGCCGCACTGTCGGAGGGTCAGTGCTGAGGGAGTGCCGCACTGTCGGAGGGTCAGTGCTGAGGGAGTGCCGGACTGTCGGAGGGTCAGTGCTGAGGGAGTGCTGCAAAGTCGGAGGGTCAGTGCTGAGGGAGTGCCACACTGTCGGAGGGTCAGTGCTGAGGGAACGCCGCACTGTCGGAGGGTCAGTGCTGAGGGAGTGCCGCACTGTCGGAGGGTCAGTGCTGAGGGAGTGCCATACTGTCGAAGGGTCAGTGCTGAGGGACTGGGCACTGTCGGAGGCTCAGTGCTGAGGGAGTGCCGCACTGTCAGACGTCAGTGCTGAGGGAGCGCCAACACTGTCAGAGAGTCAGTGCTGAGGGAACGCCGCACTGTCAGAGGGTCAGTGCTGAGGGAATGCCGCACTGTCGGAGGGTCAGTACTGAGGGAGTGCCGCACTACCTGAGGGTCAGTGCTGAGGCAGCGCCGCACTGTCGGAGGGTCAGTCCTGAGAGAGTGGGCACTGTCGGAGAGTCAGTGCTGAGGGAGGGCCGCATTGTTGGAGAGTCAGTGCTGAGGGAGCACCGCATTGTCAGAGGGTTAGTGCTGAGGGAGAGCCACACTGTCGGTGGGTCAGTGCTGAGGGAGCGCCGCAATGTCGGAGGGTCAGTGCTGAGGGAGTGCCGGACTGTCGGAGGGTCAGTGCTGAGGGAGTGCTGCAAATTCGGAGGGTCAGTGCTGAGGGAGTGCCGCACTGTCGGAGGGTCAGTGCTGAGGTAGCGCCGCACTGTCGAAGGGTCAGTGCTGAGGGAGCTCCGCCCTGAGAGAGGGTCAGTGCTGAGCGAGTGCCGCACTGTCGGAGGGTCAGTACTGAGGGAGTGCCGCACTATCTGAGGGTCAGTGCTGAGGCAGCGCTGCACTGTCGGATGGTCAGTGCTGAGGGAGTGCCACACTGTCGGAGGGTCATTACTGAGGGAGCGCCGCACTGTCGGAGGGTCAGTGCTGAGGGAGTGCCGGACTGTCGGAGGGTCAGTGCTGAGGGAGTGCTGCAAAGTCGGAGGGTCAGTGCTGAGGGAGTGCCGCACATGTCAGAGGGTCAGTGCTGAGGGAGCGCCAACACTGTCAGAGGGTCAGTGCTGAGGGAATGCCGCACTGTCGGAGGATCAGTACTGAGGGAGGACCGCACTGTCGGAGTGTCAGTGCTGAGGGAGTGCCGCACTGTCGGAGGGTCCGTGCTGAGGGAGCGCCGCACTATCGGAGGGTCCGTGCTGAGGGAGCGCCGCAGAGTCGGAGGGTCAGTGCTGAGGGAGTGCCGCACTGTCGGAGGGTCCGTGCTGCGGGAGCGCCGCACAGTCGGAGGGTCAGTGCTGAGGGAGTGCCGCACTGTCGGAATTTCAGTGCTGAAGGAGCGCCGCACTGTGAGAGGGTCAGTACTGTCGGAGTGCCGCACTGTCCGAGGGTCAGTGCTGAGGGAGCGCCGCACTGTCTGAGGGTCAGTGCTGAGGGAGTGCCGCACTGTTGGAGGGTCAGTGCTGAGAGAGTGCCGCACTGTCGGAGGGTCAGTGCTGAGCGAACGCTGCACTGTCGGAGGGTCAGTGCTGAGGGAGTAACGCACTGTTGGAGGGTCAGTGCTGAGGGAGTGCCGCACTGTCGGAATTTCAGTGCTGAAGGAGCGCCGCACTGTGAGAGGGTCAGTGCTGAGGGAGTGCCGCACTGTTGGAGGGTCAGTGCTGAGAGAGTGCCGCACTGTCGGAGGGTCAGTGCTGAGCGAACGCTGCACTGTCGGAGGGTCATTGCTGAGGGAGTGCCGCACTGTCGGAATTTCAGTGCTGAAGGAGCGCCGCACTATGAGAGGGTCAGTACTGTCGGAGTGCCGCACTATCTGAGGGTCAGTGCTGAGGGAGCGCCGCACTGTCGGACGGTCAGTGCTGAGGGAGTGCCACACTGTCGGAGGGTCATTACTGAGGGAGTGCCGTACTGTCGAAGGGTCAGTGGTGAGGGACTGGGCACTGTCGGAGGGTCAGTGCTGAGGGAGTGTGACACTGTCAGAGGGTCATTACTGAGGGAGTGCCGTACTGTCCAAGGGTCAGTGCTGAGGGACTGGGCACTGTCGGAGGGTCAGTGCTGAGGGAGCGCCAACACTGTCAGAGGGTCAGTGCTGAGGGAAGGCCGCACTGTCAGAGGGTCAGTGCTGAGGGAGTGCCGCACTACCTGAGGGTCAGTGCTGAGTCAGCGCCGCACTGTCGGAGGGTCAGTCCTGAGAGAGTGGGCACTGTTGGAGTGTCAGTGCTGAGGGAGGGCCGCATTGTTGGAGAGTCAGTGCTGAGGGAGCACCGCATTGTCAGAGGGTTAGTGCTGAGGGAGTGCCACACTGACGGAGGGTCAGTGCTGAGGGAGCGCCGCACTGTTGGAGGGTCAGTGCTGAGGGAGCGCCGCACTGTCGGAGAGTCAGTTCTGAGGGAGTGCCGCATTGTCGGAGGGTCAGTGCTGAGGGAGTGTCGCATTGTCGGAGGGTCAGTGCTGAGGGAGTGCCGTACTGTCGAAGGGTCAGTGCTGGGGGAGTGCCGCACTGTCGGAGGGTCAGTGCTGAGGGAGTGCCGCACTGTCGGAGGGTCATTACTGAGGGAGTGCCGTACTGTCGAAGGGTCAGTGCTGAGGGAATGCCGCACTGTCCGAGGGTCAGTGCTGAGGGAGCGCCGCACTGTCGGAGGGTCAGTGCTGAGGGAGTGCCGCACTGTCGGAGGGTCAGTGCTGAGGGAGTGCCGGACTGTCGGAGGGTCAGTGCTGAGGGAGTGCTGCAAAGTCGGAGGGTCAGTGCTGAGGGAGTGCCACACTGTCGGAGGGTCAGTGCTGAGGGAACGCCGCACTGTCGGAGGGTCAGTGCTGAGGGAGTGCCGCACTGTCGGAGGGTCAGTGCTGAGGGAGTGCCATACTGTCGAAGGGTCAGTGCTGAGGGACTGGGCACTGTCGGAGGCTCAGTGCTGAGGGAGTGCCGCACTGTCAGACGTCAGTGCTGAGGGAGCGCCAACACTGTCAGAGAGTCAGTGCTGAGGGAACGCCGCACTGTCAGAGGGTCAGTGCTGAGGGAATGCCGCACTGTCGGAGGGTCAGTACTGAGGGAGTGCCGCACTACCTGAGGGTCAGTGCTGAGGCAGCGCCGCACTGTCGGAGGGTCAGTCCTGAGAGAGTGGGCACTGTCGGAGAGTCAGTGCTGAGGGAGGGCCGCATTGTTGGAGAGTCAGTGCTGAGGGAGCACCGCATTGTCAGAGGGTTAGTGCTGAGGGAGAGCCACACTGTCGGTGGGTCAGTGCTGAGGGAGCGCCGCAATGTCGGAGGGTCAGTGCTGAGGGAGTGCCGGACTGTCGGAGGGTCAGTGCTGAGGGAGTGCTGCAAATTCGGAGGGTCAGTGCTGAGGGAGTGCCGCACTGTCGGAGGGTCAGTGCTGAGGTAGCGCCGCACTGTCGAAGGGTCAGTGCTGAGGGAGCTCCGCCCTGAGAGAGGGTCAGTGCTGAGCGAGTGCCGCACTGTCGGAGGGTCAGTACTGAGGGAGTGCCGCACTATCTGAGGGTCAGTGCTGAGGCAGCGCTGCACTGTCGGATGGTCAGTGCTGAGGGAGTGCCACACTGTCGGAGGGTCATTACTGAGGGAGCGCCGCACTGTCGGAGGGTCAGTGCTGAGGGAGTGCCGGACTGTCGGAGGGTCAGTGCTGAGGGAGTGCTGCAAAGTCGGAGGGTCAGTGCTGAGGGAGTGCCGCACATGTCAGAGGGTCAGTGCTGAGGGAGCTCCAACACTGTCAGAGGGTCAGTGCTGAGGGAGCGCCGCACAGTCGGAGGGTCAGTGCTGAGGGAGTGCCGCACTGTCGGAGGGTCCGTGCTGCGGGAGCGCCGCACAGTCGGAGGGTCAGTGCTGAGGGAGTGCCGCACTGTCGGAATTTCAGTGCTGAAGGAGCGCCGCACTGTGAGAGGGTCAGTACTGTCGGAGTGCCGCACTGTCCGAGGGTCAGTGCTGAGGGAGCGCCGCACTGTCTGAGGGTCAGTGCTGAGGGAGTGCCGCACTGTTGGAGGGTCAGTGCTGAGAGAGTGCCGCACTGTCGGAGGGTCAGTGCTGAGCGAACGCTGCACTGTCGGAGGGTCAGTGCTGAGGGAGTAACGCACTGTTGGAGGGTCAGTGCTGAGGGAGTGCCGCACTGTCGGAATTTCAGTGCTGAAGGAGCGCCGCACTGTGAGAGGGTCAGTACTGTCGGAGTGCCACACTATCTGAGGGTCAGTGCTGAGGGAGCGCCGCACTGTCCGAGGGTCAGTGCTGAGGGAGCGCCGCACTGTCTGAGGGTCAGTGCTGAGGGAGTGCCGCACTGTTGGAGGGTCAGTGCTGAGGGAGCGCCGCACTGTCGGAGAGTCAGTTCTGAGGGAGTGCCGCACTGTCGGAGGGTCAGTGCTGAGGGAGTGCCGCATTGTCGGAGGGTCAGTGCTGAGGGAGTGCCGCATTGTCGGAGGGTCAGTGCTGAGGGAGTGCCGCACTGTCCAAGGGTCAGTGCTGAGGGACTGGGCACTGTCGGAGGGTCAGTGCTGAGGGAGCGCCAACACTGTCAGAGGGTCAGTGCTGAGGGAAGGCCGCACTGTCAGAGGGTCAGTGCTGAGGGAGTGCCGCACTACCTGAGGGTCAGTGCTGAGTCAGCGCCGCACTGTCGGAGGGTCAGTCCTGAGAGAGTGGGCACTGTTGGAGTGTCAGTGCTGAGGGAGGGCCGCATTGTTGGAGAGTCAGTGCTGAGGGAGCACCGCATTGTCAGAGGGTTAGTGCTGAGGGAGTGCCACACTGACGGAGGGTCAGTGCTGAGGGAGCGCCGCACTGTTGGAGGGTCAGTGCTGAGGGAGCGCCGCACTGTCGGAGAGTCAGTTCTGAGGGAGTGCCGCATTGTCGGAGGGTCAGTGCTGAGGGAGTGTCGCATTGTCGGAGGGTCAGTGCTGAGGGAGTGCCGTACTGTCGAAGGGTCAGTGCTGGGGGAGTGCCGCACTGTCGGAGGGTCAGTGCTGAGGGAGTGCCGCACTGTCGGAGGGTCATTACTGAGGGAGTGCCGTACTGTCGAAGGGTCAGTGCTGAGGGAATGCCGCACTGTCCGAGGGTCAGTGCTGAGGGAGCGCCGCACTGTCGGAGGGTCAGTGCTGAGGGAGTGCCGCACTGTCGGAGGGTCAGTGCTGAGGGAGTGCCGGACTGTCGGAGGGTCAGTGCTGAGGGAGTGCTGCAAAGTCGGAGGGTCAGTGCTGAGGGAGTGCCGCGCTGTCGGAGGGTCAGTGCTGAGGGAACGCCGCACTGTCGGAGGGTCAGTGCTGAGGGAGTGCCGCACTGTCGGAGGGTCAGTGCTGAGGGAGTGCCATACTGTCGAAGGGTCAGTGCTGAGGGACTGGGCACTGTCGGAGGCTCAGTGCTGAGGGAGTGCCGCACTGTCAGACGTCAGTGCTGAGGGAGCGCCAACACTGTCAGAGAGTCAGTGCTGAGGGAACGCCGCACTGTCAGAGGGTCAGTGCTGAGGGAATGCCGCACTGTCGGAGGGTCAGTACTGAGGGAGTGCCGCACTACCTGAGGGTCAGTGCTGAGGCAGCGCCGCACTGTCGGAGGGTCAGTCCTGAGAGAGTGGGCACTGTCGGAGAGTCAGTGCTGAGGGAGGGCCGCATTGTTGGAGAGTCAGTGCTGAGGGAGCACCGCATTGTCAGAGGGTTAGTGCTGAGGGAGAGCCACACTGTCGGTGGGTCAGTGCTGAGGGAGCGCCGCAATGTCGGAGGGTCAGTGCTGAGGGAGTGCCGGACTGTCGGAGGGTCAGTGCTGAGGGAGTGCTGCAAATTCGGAGGGTCAGTGCTGAGGGAGTGCCGCACTGTCGGAGGGTCAGTGCTGAGGTAGCGCCGCACTGTCGAAGGGTCAGTGCTGAGGGAGCTCCGCCCTGAGAGAGGGTCAGTGCTGAGCGAGTGCCGCACTGTCGGAGGGTCAGTACTGAGGGAGTGCCGCACTATCTGAGGGTCAGTGCTGAGGCAGCGCTGCACTGTCGGATGGTCAGTGCTGAGGGAGTGCCACACTGTCGGAGGATCATTACTGAGGGAGCGCCGCACTGTCGGAGGGTCAGTGCTGAGGGAGTGCCGGACTGTCGGAGGGTCAGTGCTGAGGGAGTGCTGCAAAGTCGGAGGGTCAGTGCTGAGGGAGTGCCGCACATGTCAGAGGGTCAGTGCTGAGGGAGCGCCAACACTGTCAGAGGGTCAGTGCTGAGGGAATGCCGCACTGTCGGAGGATCAGTACTGAGGGAGGACCGCACTGTCGGAGTGTCAGTGCTGAGGGAGTGCCGCACTGTCGGAGGGTCCGTGCTGAGGGAGCGCCGCACTATCGGAGGGTCCGTGCTGAGGGAGCGCCGCAGAGTCGGAGGGTCAGTGCTGAGGGAGTGCCGCACTGTCGGAGGGTCCGTGCTGAGGGAGCGCCGCACTATCGGAGGGTCCGTGCTGAGGGAGCGCCGCAGAGTCGGAGGGTCAGTGCTGAGGGAGTGCCACACTGTCGGAGGGTCATTACTGAGGGAGCGCCGCACTGTCGGAGGGTCAGTGCTGAGGGAGTGCCGCACTGTCGGAGGGTCAGTGCTGAGGGAGTGCTGCAAAGTCGGAGGGTCAGTGCTGAGGGAGTGCCGCACATGTCAGAGGGTCAGTGCTGAGGGAGCGCCAACACTGTCAGAGGGTCAGTGCTGAGGGAGCGCCGCACAGTCGGAGGGTCAGTGCTGAGGGAGTGCCGCACTGTCGGAGGGTCCGTGCTGCGGGAGCGCCGCACAGTCGGAGGGTCAGTGCTGAGGGAGTGCCGCACTGTCGGAATTTCAGTGCTGAAGGAGCGCCGCACTGTGAGAGGGTCAGTACTGTCGGAGTGCCGCACTGTCCGAGGGTCAGTGCTGAGGGAGCGCCGCACTGTCTGAGGGTCAGTGCTGAGGGAGTGCCGCACTGTTGGAGGATCAGTGCTGAGAGAGTGCCGCACTGTCGGAGGGTCAGTGCTGAGCGAACGCTACACTGTCGGAGGGTCAGTGCTGAGGGAGTAACGCACTGTTGGAGGGTCAGTGCTGAGGGAGTGCCGCACTGTCGGAATTTCAGTGCTGAAGGAGCGCCGCACTGTGAGAGGGTCAGTACTGTCGGAGTGCCACACTATCTGAGGGTCAGTGCTGAGGGAGCGCCGCACTGTCGGACGGTCAGTGCTGAGGGAGTGCCACACTGTCGGAGGGTCATTACTGAGGGAGTGCCGTACTGTCGAAGGGTCAGTGGTGAGGGACTGGGCACTGTCGGAGGGTCAGTGCTGAGGGAGTGTGACACTGTCAGAGGGTCATTACTGAGGGAGTGCCGTACTGTCCAAGGGTCAGTGCTGAGGGACTGGGCACTGTCGGAGGGTCAGTGCTGAGGGAGCGCCAACACTGTCAGAGGGTCAGTGCTGAGGGAAGGCCGCACTGTCAGAGGGTCAGTGCTGAGGGAGTGCCGCACTACCTGAGGGTCAGTGCTGAGTCAGCGCCGCACTGTCGGAGGGTCAGTCCTGAGAGAGTGGGCACTGTTGGAGTGTCAGTGCTGAGGGAGGGCCGCATTGTTGGAGAGTCAGTGCTGAGGGAGCACCGCATTGTCAGAGGGTTAGTGCTGAGGGAGTGCCACACTGACGGAGGGTCAGTGCTGAGGGAGCGCCGCACTGTTGGAGGGTCAGTGCTGAGGGAGCGCCGCACTGTCGGAGAGTCAGTTCTGAGGGAGTGCCGCATTGTCGGAGGGTCAGTGCTGAGGGAGTGCCGCATTGTCGGAGGGTCAGTGCTGAGGGAGTGCCGCACTGTCCAAGGGTCAGTGCTGAGGGACTGGGCACTGTCGGAGGGTCAGTGCTGAGGGAGCGCCAACACTGTCAGAGGGTCAGTGCTGAGGGAAGGCCGCACTGTCAGAGGGTCAGTGCTGAGGGAGTGCCGCACTACCTGAGGGTCAGTGCTGAGTCAGCGCCGCACTGTCGGAGGGTCAGTCCTGAGAGAGTGGGCACTGTTGGAGTGTCAGTGCTGAGGGAGGGCCGCATTGTTGGAGAGTCAGTGCTGAGGGAGCACCGCATTGTCAGAGGGTTAGTGCTGAGGGAGTGCCACACTGACGGAGGGTCAGTGCTGAGGGAGCGCCGCACTGTTGGAGGGTCAGTGCTGAGGGAGCGCCGCACTGTCGGAGAGTCAGTTCTGAGGGAGTGCCGCATTGTCGGAGGGTCAGTGCTGAGGGAGTGTCGCATTGTCGGAGGGTCAGTGCTGAGGGAGTGCCGTACTGTCGAAGGGTCAGTGCTGGGGGAGTGCCGCACTGTCGGAGGGTCAGTGCTGAGGGAGTGCCGCACTGTCGGAGGGTCATTACTGAGGGAGTGCCGTACTGTCGAAGGGTCAGTGCTGAGGGAATGCCGCACTGTCCGAGGGTCAGTGCTGAGGGAGCGCCGCACTGTCGGAGGGTCAGTGCTGAGGGAGTGCCGCACTGTCGGAGGGTCAGTGCTGAGGGAGTGCCGGACTGTCGGAGGGTCAGTGCTGAGGGAGTGCTGCAAAGTCGGAGGGTCAGTGCTGAGGGAGTGCCACACTGTCGGAGGGTCAGTGCTGAGGGAACGCCGCACTGTCGGAGGGTCAGTGCTGAGGGAGTGCCGCACTGTCGGAGGGTCAGTGCTGAGGGAGTGCCATACTGTCGAAGGGTCAGTGCTGAGGGACTGGGCACTGTCGGAGGCTCAGTGCTGAGGGAGTGCCGCACTGTCAGACGTCAGTGCTGAGGGAGCGCCAACACTGTCAGAGAGTCAGTGCTGAGGGAACGCCGCACTGTCAGAGGGTCAGTGCTGAGGGAATGCCGCACTGTCGGAGGGTCAGTACTGAGGGAGTGCCGCACTACCTGAGGGTCAGTGCTGAGGCAGCGCCGCACTGTCGGAGGGTCAGTCCTGAGAGAGTGGGCACTGTCGGAGAGTCAGTGCTGAGGGAGGGCCGCATTGTTGGAGAGTCAGTGCTGAGGGAGCACCGCATTGTCAGAGGGTTAGTGCTGAGGGAGAGCCACACTGTCGGTGGGTCAGTGCTGAGGGAGCGCCGCAATGTCGGAGGGTCAGTGCTGAGGGAGTGCCGGACTGTCGGAGGGTCAGTGCTGAGGGAGTGCTGCAAATTCGGAGGGTCAGTGCTGAGGGAGTGCCGCACTGTCGGAGGGTCAGTGCTGAGGTAGCGCCGCACTGTCGAAGGGTCAGTGCTGAGGGAGCTCCGCCCTGAGAGAGGGTCAGTGCTGAGCGAGTGCCGCACTGTCGGAGGGTCAGTACTGAGGGAGTGCCGCACTATCTGAGGGTCAGTGCTGAGGCAGCGCTGCACTGTCGGATGGTCAGTGCTGAGGGAGTGCCACACTGTCGGAGGGTCATTACTGAGGGAGCGCCGCACTGTCGGAGGGTCAGTGCTGAGGGAGTGCCGGACTGTCGGAGGGTCAGTGCTGAGGGAGTGCTGCAAAGTCGGAGGGTCAGTGCTGAGGGAGTGCCGCACATGTCAGAGGGTCAGTGCTGAGGGAGCGCCAACACTGTCAGAGGGTCAGTGCTGAGGGAATGCCGCACTGTCGGAGGATCAGTACTGAGGGAGGACCGCACTGTCGGAGTGTCAGTGCTGAGGGAGTGCCGCACTGTCGGAGGGTCCGTGCTGAGGGAGCGCCGCACTGTCGGAGGGTCCGTGCTGAGGGAGCGCCGCACAGTCGGAGGGTCAGTGCTGAGGGAGTGCCGCACTGTCGGAGGGTCCGTGCTGCGGGAGCGCCGCACAGTCGGAGGGTCAGTGCTGAGGGAGTGCCGCACTGTCGGAATTTCAGTGCTGAAGGAGCGCCGCACTGTGAGAGGGTCAGTACTGTCGGAGTGCCGCACTGTCCGAGGGTCAGTGCTGAGGGAGCGCCGCACTGTCTGAGGGTCAGTGCTGAGGGAGTGCCGCACTGTTGGAGGGTCAGTGCTGAGAGAGTGCCGCACTGTCGGAGGGTCAGTGCTGAGCGAACGCTGCACTGTCGGAGGGTCAGTGCTGAGGGAGTAACGCACTGTTGGAGGGTCAGTGCTGAGGGAGTGCCGCACTGTCGGAATTTCAGTGCTGAAGGAGCGCCGCACTGTGAGAGGGTCAGTACTGTCGGAGTGCCACACTATCTGAGGGTCAGTGCTGAGGGAGCGCCGCACTGTCGGACGGTCAGTGCTGAGGGAGTGCCACACTGTCGGAGGGTCATGACTGAGGGAGTGCCGTACTGTCGAAGGGTCAGTGGTGAGGGACTGGGCACTGTCGGAGGGTCAGTGCTGAGGGAGTGTGACACTGTCAGAGGGTCATTACTGAGGGAGTGCCGTACTGTCCAAGGGTCAGTGCTGAGGGACTGGGCACTGTCGGAGGGTCAGTGCTGAGGGAGCGCCAACACTGTCAGAGGGTCAGTGCTGAGGGAAGGCCGCACTGTCAGAGGGTCAGTGCTGAGGGAGTGCCGCACTACCTGAGGGTCAGTGCTGAGTCAGCGCCGCACTGTCGGAGGGTCAGTCCTGAGAGAGTGGGCACTGTTGGAGTGTCAGTGCTGAGGGAGGGCCGCATTGTTGGAGAGTCAGTGCTGAGGGAGCACCGCATTGTCAGAGGGTTAGTGCTGAGGGAGTGCCACACTGACGGAGGGTCAGTGCTGAGGGAGCGCCGCACTGTTGGAGGGTCAGTGCTGAGGGAGCGCCGCACTGTCGGAGAGTCAGTTCTGAGGGAGTGCCGCATTGTCGGAGGGTCAGTGCTGAGGGAGTGCCGCATTGTCGGAGGGTCAGTGCTGAGGGAGTGCCGCACTGTCGGAGGGTCAGTGCTGAGGGAGTGCCGCACTGTCGGAGGGTCATTACTGAGGGAGTGCCACACTGTCGGAGGGTCAGTGCTGAGGGAGCGCCGCACTGTCGGAGGGTCAGTGCTGAGGGAGTGCCGCACTGTCGGAGGGTCAGTGCTGAGGGAGTGCCGGACTGTCGGAGGGTCAGTGCTGAGGGAGTGCTGCAAAGTCGGAGGGTCAGTGCTGAGGGAGTGCCGCACTGTCCGAGGGTCAGTGCTGAGGGAGCGCCGCACTGTCGGAGGGTCAGTGCTGAGGGAGTGCCGCACTGTCGGAGGGTCAGTGCTGAGGGAGTGCCGGACTGTCGGAGGGTCAGTGCTGAGGGAGTGCTGCAAAGTCGGAGGGTCAGTGCTGAGGGAGTGCCGCACTGTCGGAGGGTCAGTGCTGAGGGAGCGCCGCACTGTCGGAGGGTCAGTGCTGAGGGAGTGCCGCACTGTCGGAGGGTCAGTGCTGACGGAGTGCCGTACTGTCGAAGGGTCAGTGCTGAGGGACTGGGCACTGTCGGAGGGTCAGTGCTGAGGGAGTGCCGCACTGTCAGAGGGTCAGTGCTGAGGGAGCGCCAACACTGTCAGAGAGTCAGTGCTGAGGGAACGCCGCACTGTGAGAGGGTCAGTGCTGAGGGAATGCCGCACTGTGAGAGGGTCAGTACTGAGGGAGTGACGCACTACCTGAGGGTCAGTGCTGAGGCAGCGCCGCACTGTCGGAGGGTCAGTGCTGAGGGAGTGCCGCACTGTCGGAATTTCAGTGCTGAAGGAGCGCCGCACTGTGAGAGGGTCAGTACTGTCGGAGTGCCGCATTATCTGAGGGTCAGTGCTGAGGGAGTGCCGCACTGTTGGAGGGTCAGTGCTGAGAGAGTGCCGCACTGTCGGAGGGTCAGTGCTGAGCGAACGCTGCACTGTCGGAGGGTCAGTGCTGAGGGAGTAACGCACTGTCGGAGGGTCAGTGCTGAGCGAACGCTGCACTGTCGGAGGGTCAGTGCTGAGGGAGTAACGCACTGTCGGAGTGTCAGTGCTGAGGGAGTGCCGCACTGTCGGAATTTCAGTGCTGAAGGAGCGCCGCACTGTGAGAGGGTCAGTACTGTCGGAGTGCCACACTATCTGAGGGTCAGTGCTGAGGGAGCGCCGCACTGTCGGACGGTCAGTGCTGAGGGAGTGCCACACTGTCGGAGGGTCATTACTGAGGGAGTGCCGCACCACCTGAGGGTCAGTGCTGAGGCAGCGCCGCACTGTCGGAGGGTCAGTCCTGAGAGAGTGGGCACTGTCGGAGAGTCAGTGCTGAGGGAGGGCCGCATTGTTGGAGAGTCAGTGCTGAGGGAGCACCGCATTGTCAGAGGGTTAGTGCTGAGGGAGAGCCACACTGTCGGTGGGTCAGTGCTGAGGGAGCGCCGCACTGTCGGAGGGTCAGTGCTGAGGGAGTGCCGGACTGTCGGAGGGTCAGTGCTGAGGGAGTGCTGCAAAGTCGGAGGGTCAGTGCTGAGGGAGTGCCGCACTGTCGGAGGGTCAGTGCTGAGGTAGCGCCGCACTGTCGAAGGGTCAGTGCTGAGGGAGCTCCGCCCTGTGAGAGGGTCAGTGCTGAGCGAGTGCCGCACTGTCGGAGGGTCAGTACTGAGGGAGTGCCGCACTATCTGAGGGTCAGTGCTGAGGCAGCGCTGCACTGTCGGATGGTCAGTGCTGAGGGAGTGCCACACTGTCGGAGGGTCATTACTGAGGGAGCGCCGCACTGTCGGAGGGTCAGTGCTGAGGGAGTGCCGCACTGTCGGAAGGTCAGTGCTGAGGGAGTGCCGCACTGTCGGAATGTCAGTGCTGAAGGAGTGCCGGACTGTCGGATGGTCAGTGCTGAGAGAGTGCCGCTTTGTCGGAGGGTCAGTACTGAGGGAGTGCCACACTATCTGAGGGTCAGTACTGAGTGAGCGCTGCATTGTCAGTCGGTCAGTGCTGAGGGAGTGCCACACAGTCAGAGGTTCAGTGCTGAGGGACTGGGCACTGTTGGAGGGTCAGTGCTGAGGGACTGTGCACTGTCAGAGGGTCAGTGCAGAGAGGGAGTGCTGCACTGTCGGATGGTCACTGCAGAGGGAGTGCTGCACTGACGGAGGGTCAGTGCTGAGGGAGTGCCGCACTGTCGGAGTGTCAGTGCTGAGGGAGTGCCGCACTGTCGGAGGGTCAGTGCTGAGGGAGTGCCACACTGTCGGACGATCAGTGCTGAGAGAGCGCCGCACTGTCGGACGATCAGTGCTGAGGGAGTGCCGTACTGTTGGAGGGTCAGTGCTGAGGGAGTGCCACACTGTCGGAGCGTCAGTGCTGAGGGAGTGCCGCACTTTCGGAGGGTCAGTGCTAAGGGAGTGCCGCACTGTCAGAGGGTCAGTGCTGATGGAGTGCCGGACTGTGAGAGGATCAGTACTGAGGGAGTGCCGCACTACCTGAGTGTCAGTGCTGAGGTAGCGCCGCACTGTCGGAGGGTCAGTGCTGAGGGAGTGCCGCACTGTTGGAGGGTCAGTGCTGAGGGAGTTCCGCAATGTCGGAGGGTCAGTGCTGATGGAGTGCCGCACTGTCGGAGGGTCAGTGCTGAGGGAGTTCCGCAATGTCGGAGGGTCAGTGCTGATGGAGTGCCGGACTGTCGGAGTGTCAGTGCTGAGGGAGCGCCAACACTGTCAGAGAGTCAGTGCTGAGGGAACGCCGCACTGTCAGAGGGTCAGGACTGAGGGAATGCTGCACTGTGAGAGGATCAGTACTGAGGGAGTGCCGCACTACCTGAGTGTCAGTGCTGAGGTAGCGCCGCACTGTCGGAGGGTCAGTGCTGAGGGAGTTCCACAATGTCGGAGGGTCAGTGCTGATGGAGTGCCGCACAGTCGGAGGGTCAGTGCTGAGGGAGTGCCGCACTGTCGGAGGGTCCGTGCTGAGGGAGCGCCGCACTGTCGGAGGGTCAGTGCTGAGGGAGCGCCGCACAGTCGGAGGGTCAGTGCTGAGGGAGTGTCGCACTGTCGGAGGGTCAGTGCTGAGGGAGTGCCGCACAGTCGGAGGGTCAGTGCTGAGGGAGTGTCGCACTGTCGGAGGGTCAGTGCTGAGGGAGCGCCGCACAGTCGGCGGGTCAGTGCTGAGGGAGTGTCGCACTGTCGGAGGGTCAGCGCTGAGGGAGTGCCGCATTGTCGGAGGGTCAGTCTTGGGAGAGTGGGCTCTGTTGGAGTGTAAGTGCTGAGGGACTGCCGGACTGTCGGAGGGTCAGTGCTGAGGGAGCGCCGCACTGTCGGAGGGTCAGTGCTGAGCGAGTGCCGCACTGTCGGAGGGTCAGTGCTGAGGGAGTGCCGCACTGTCGGAGGGTCAGTGCTGAGGGAGTGCCGCACTGTCGGAGGGTCAGTGCTGAGGGAGTGCTGCAAAGTCGGAGGGTCAGTGCTGAGGGAGTGCCGCACTGTCGGAGAGTCAGTGCAGAGGGAGTGCCGCACTGTGAGAGGGTCAGTACTGAGGGAGTGCCGCACTACCTGAGGGTCAGTGCTGAGGGAATGCCGCACTGTTGGAGGGTCAGTGCTGAGGGAGTAACGCACTGTCGGAGGGTCATTGCTGAGGGAGTGCCGCACTGTCGGAATTTCAGTGCTGAAGGAGCGCCGCACTATGAGAGGGTCAGTACTGTCGGAGTGCCGCACTATCTGAGGGTCAGTGCTGAGGGAGCGCCGCACTGTCGGACGGTCAGTGCTGAGGGAGTGCCGTACTGTCGAAGGGTCAGTGGTGAGGGACTGGGCACTGTTGCAGGGTCAGTGCTGAGGGAGTGTGACACTGTCAGAGGGTCATTACTGAGGGAGTGCCGTACTGTCCAAGGGTCAGTGCTGAGGGACTGGGCACTGTCGGAGGGCCAGTGCTGAGGGAGCGCCAACACTGTCAGAGGGTCAGTGCTGAGGGAAGGCCGCACTGTCAGAGGGTCAGTGCTGAGGGAGTGCCGCACTACCTGAGGGTCAGTGCTGAGTCAGCGCCGCACTGTCGGAGGGTCAGTCCTGAGAGAGTGGGCACTGTTGGAGTGTCAGTGCTGAGGGAGGGCCGCATTGTTGGAGAGTCAGTGCTGAGGGAGCACCGCATTGTCAGAGGGTTAGTGCTGAGGGAGTGCCACACTGACGGAGGGTCAGTGCTGAGGGAGCGCCGCACTGTTGGAGGGTCAGTGCTGAGGGAGTGCCGCACTGTCGGAGAGTCAGTTCTGAGGGAGTGCCGCATTGTCGGAGGGTCAGTGCTGAGGGAGTGCCGCATTGTCGGAGGGTCAGTGCTGAGGGAGTGCCGTACTGTCGAAGGGTCAGTGCTGAGGGAGTGCCGCACTGTCGGAGGGTCAGTGCTGAGGGAGTGCCGCACTGTCGGAGGGTCATTACTGAGGGAGTGCCGTACTGTCGAAGGGTCAGTGCTGAGGGAATGCCGCACTGTCCGAGGGTCAGTGCTGAGGGAGCGCCGCACTGTCGGAGGGTCAGTGCTGAGGGAGTGCCGCACTGTCGGAGGGTCAGTGCTGAGGGAGTGCCGGACTGTCGGAGGGTCAGTGCTGAGGGAGTGCTGCAAAGTCGGAGGGTCAGTGCTGAGGGAGTGCCACACTGTCGGAGGGTCAGTGCTGAGGGAGCGCCGCACTGTCGGAGGGTCAGTGCTGAGGGAGTGCCGCACTGTCGGAGGGTCAGTGCTGAGGGAGTGCCGTACTGTCGAAGGGTCAGTGCTGAGGGACTGGGCACTGTCGGAGGCTCAGTGCTGAGGGAGTGCCGCACTGTCAGAGGTCAGTGCTGAGGGAGCGCCAACACTGTCAGAGAGTCAGTGCTGAGGGAACGCCGCACTGTCGGAGGGTCAGTACTGAGGGAGTGCCGCACTACCTGAGGGTCAGTGCTGAGGCAGCGCCGCACTGTCGGAGGGTCAGTCCTGAGAGAGTGGGCACTGTCGGAGAGTCAGTGCTGAGGGAGGGCCGCATTGTTGGAGAGTCAGTGCTTAGGGAGCACCGCATTGTCAGAGGGTTAGTGCTGAGGGAGAGCCACACTGTCGGTGGGTCAGTGCTGAGGGAGCGCCGCAATGTCGGAGGGTCAGTGCTGAGGGAGTGCCGGACTGTCGGAGGGTCAGTGCTGAGGGAGTGCTGCAAATTCGGAGGGTCAGTGCTGAGGGAGTGCCGCACTGTCGGAGGGTCAGTGCTGAGGTAGCGCCGCACTGTCGAAGGGTCAGTGCTGAGGGAGCTCCGCCCTGTGAGAGGGTCAGTGCTGAGCGAGTGCCGCACTGTCGGAGGGTCAGTACTGAGGGAGTGCCGCACTATCTGAGGGTCAGTGCTGAGGCAGCGCTGCACTGTCGGATGGTCAGTGCTGAGGGAGTGCCACACTGTCGGAGGGTCATTACTGAGGGAGCGCCGCACTGTCGGAGGGTCAGTGCTGAGGGAGTGCCGGACTGTCGGAGGGTCAGTGCTGAGGGAGTGCTGCAAAGTCGGAGGGTCAGTGCTGAGGGAGTGCCGTACATGTCAGAGGGTCAGTGCTGAGGGAGCGCCAACACTGTCAGAGGGTCAGTGCTGAGGGAACGCTGCACTGTCGGAGGATCAGTACTGACGGAGGACCGCACTGTCGGAGTGTCAGTGCTGAGGGAGTGCCGCACTGTCGGAGGGTCCGTGCTGAGGGAGCGCCGCACTGTCGGAGGGTCCGTGCTGAGGGAGCGCCGCACAGTCGGAGGGTCAGTGCTGAGGGAGTGCCGCACTGTCGGAGGGTCCGTGCTGCGGGAGCGCCGCACAGTCGGAGGGTCAGTGCTGAGGGAGTGCCGCACTGTCGGAATTTCAGTGCTGAAGGAGCGCCGCACTGTGAGAGGGTCAGTGCTGAGGGAGCGCCGCACTGTCTGAGGGTCAGTGCTGAGGGAGTGCCGAACTGTTGGAGGGTCAGTGCTGAGAGAGTGCCGCACTGTGAGAGGGTCAGTGCTGAGGGAGCGCCGCACTGTCGGAGGGTCCGTGCTGCGGGAGCGCCGCACTGTCCGAGGGTCAGTGCTGAGGGAGCGCCGCACTGTCTGAGGGTCAGTGCTGAGGGAGTGCCGCACTGTTGGAGGGTCAGTGCTGAGAGAGTGCCGCACTGTCGGAGGGTCAGTGCTGAGCGAACGCTGCACTGTCGGAGGGTCAGTGCTGTCGGAGTGCCACACTATCTGAGGGTCAGTGCTGAGGGAGCGCCGCACTGTCGGACGGTCAGTGCTGAGGGAGTGCCACACTGTCGGAGGGTCATTACTGAGGGAGTGCCGTACTGTCGAAGGGTCAGTGGTGAGGGACTGGGCACTGTCGCAGGGTCAGTGCTGAGGGAGTGCTGCAAAGTCGGAGGGTCAGTGCTGAGGGAGTGCCACACTGTCGGAGGGTCAGTGCTGAGCGAACGCTGCACTGTCGGAGGGTCAGTGCTGAGGGAGTAACGCACTGTTGGAGGGTCAGTGCTGAGGGAGTGCTGCACTGTCGGAATTTCAGTGCTGAAGGAGCGCCGCACTGTGAGAGGGTCAGTGCTGAGGGAGCGCCGCACTGTCTGAGGGTCAGTGCTGAGGGAGTGCCGAACTGTTGGAGGGTCAGTGCTGAGAGAGTGCCGCACTGTGAGAGGGTCAGTGCTGAGGGAGCGCCGCACTGTCGGAGGGTCCGTGCTGCGGGAGCGCCGCACTGTCCGAGGGTCAGTGCTGAGGGAGCGCCGCACTGTCTGAGGGTCAGTGCTGAGGGAGTGCCGCACTGTTGGAGGGTCAGTGCTGAGAGAGTGCCGCACTGTCGGAGGGTCAGTGCTGAGCGAACGCTGCACTGTCGGAGGGTCAGTGCTGAGGGAGTAACGCACTGTTGGAGGGTCAGTGCTGAGGGAGTGCCGCACTGTCGGAATTTCAGTGCTGAAGGAGCGCCGCACTGTGAGAGGGTCAGTACTGTCGGAGTGCCACACTATCTGAGGGTCAGTGCTGAGGGAGCGCCGCACTGTCGGACGGTCAGTGCTGAGGGAGTGCCACACTGTCGGAGGGTCATTACTGAGGGAGTGCCGTACTGTCGAAGGGTCAGTGGTGAGGGACTGGGCACTGTCGCAGGGTCAGTGCTGAGGGAGTGCTGCAAAGTCGGAGGGTCAGTGCTGAGGGAGTGCCACACTGTCGGAGGGTCAGTGCTGAGGGAGCGCCGCACTGTCGGAGGGTCAGTGCTGAGGGAGTGCCGCACTGTCGGAGGGTCAGTGCTGAGGGAGTGCCGTACTGTCGAAGGGTCAGTGCTGAGGGACTGGGCACTGTCGGAGGCTCAGTGCTGAGGGAGTGCCGCACTGTCAGAGGTCAGTGCTGAGGGAGCGCCAACACTGTCAGAGAGTCAGTGCTGAGGGAACGCCGCACTGTCAGAGGGTCAGTGCTGAGGGAATGCCGCACTGTCGGAGGGTCAGTACTGAGGGAGTGCCGCACTACCTGAGGGTCAGTGCTGAGGCAGCGCCGCACTGTCGGAGGGTCAGTCCTGAGAGAGTGGGCACTGTCGGAGAGTCAGTGCTGAGGGAGGGCCGCATTGTTGGAGAGTCAGTGCTGAGGGAGCACCGCATTGTCAGAGGGTTAGTGCTGAGGGAGAGCCACACTGTCGGTGGGTCAGTGCTGAGGGAGCGCCGCAATGTCGGAGGGTCAGTGCTGAGGGAGTGCCGGACTGTCGGAGGGTCAGTGCTGAGGGAGTGCTGCAAATTCGGAGGGTCAGTGCTGAGGGAGTGCCGCACTGTCGGAGGGTCAGTGCTGAGGTAGCGCCGCACTGTCGAAGGGTCAGTGCTGAGGGAGCTCCGCCCTGTGAGAGGGTCAGTGCTGAGCGAGTGCCGCACTGTCGGAGGGTCAGTACTGAGGGAGTGCCGCACTATCTGAGGGTCAGTGCTGAGGCAGCGCTGCACTGTTGGATGGTCAGTGCTGAGGGAGTGCCACACTGTCGGAGGGTCATTACTGAGGGAGCGCCGCACTGTCGGAGGGTCAGTGCTGAGGGAGTGCCGGACTGTCGGAGGGTCAGTGCTGAGGGAGTGCTGCAAAGTCGGAGGGTCAGTGCTGAGGGAGTGCCGTACATGTCAGAGGGTCAGTGCTGAGGGAGCCCCGCACTGTCGGAGGGTCAGTGCTGAGGGAGCACCGCACTGTCGGAGGGTCAGTGCTGAGGGAGCGCCAACACTGTCAGAGGGTCAGTGCTGAGGGAACGCCGCACTGTCGGAGGATCAGTACTGACGGAGGACCGCACTGTCGGAGTGTCAGTGCTGAGGGAGTGCCGCACTGTCGGAGGGTCCGTGCTGAGGGAGCGCCGCACTGTCGGAGGGTCCGTGCTGAGGGAGCGCCGCAGAGTCGGAGGGTCAGTGCTGAGGGAGTGCCGCACTGTCGGAGGGTCCGTGCTGCGGGAGCGCCGCACAGTCGGAGGGTCAGTGCTGAGGGAGTGCCGCACTGTCGGAATTTCAGTGCTGAAGGAGCGCCGCACTGTCTGAGGGTCAGTGCTGAGGGAGTGCCGCCATGTTGGAGGGTCAGTGCTGAGAGAGTGCCGCACTGTCGGAGGGTCAGTGCTGAGCGAACGCTGCACTGTCGGAGGGTCAGTGCTGAGGGAGTAACGCACTGTTGGAGGGTCAGTGCTGAGGGAGTGCTGCACTGTCGGAATTTCAGTGCTGAAGGAGCGCCGCACTGTGAGAGGGTCAGTGCTGAGGGAGCGCCGCACTGTCTGAGGGTCAGTGCTGAGGGAGTGCCGAACTGTTGGAGGGTCAGTGCTGAGAGAGTGCCGCACTGTGAGAGGGTCAGTGCTGAGGGAGCGCCGCACTGTCGGAGGGTCCGTGCTGCGGGAGCGCCGCACTGTCCGAGGGTCAGTGCTGAGGGAGCGCCGCACTGTCTGAGGGTCAGTGCTGAGGGAGCGCCGCACTGTTGGAGGGTCAGTGCTGAGAGAGTGCCGCACTGTCGGAGGGTCAGTGCTGAGCGAACGCTGCACTGTCGGAGGGTCAGTGCTGAGGGAGTAACGCACTGTTGGAGGGTCAGTGCTGAGGGAGTGCCGCACTGTCGGAATTTCAGTGCTGAAGGAGCGCCGCACTGTGAGAGGGTCAGTACTGTCAGAGTGCCACACTATCTGAGGGTCAGTGCTGAGGGAGCGCCGCACTGTCGGACGGTCAGTGCTGAGGGAGTGCCACACTGTCGGAGGGTCATTACTGAGGGAGTGCCGTACTGTCGAAGGGTCAGTGGTGAGGGACTGGGCACTGTCGGAGGGTCAGTGCTGAGGGAGTGTGACACTGTCAGAGGGTCATTACTGAGGGAGTGCCGTACTGTCCAAGGGTCAGTGCTGAGGGACTGGGCACTGTCGGAGGGTCAGTGCTGAGGGAGCGCCAACACTGTCAGAGGGTCAGTGCTGAGGGAAGGCCGCACTGTCAGAGGGTCAGTGCTGAGGGAGTGCCGCACTACCTGAGGGTCAGTGCTGAGTCAGCGCCGCACTGTCGGAGGGTCAGTCCTGAGAGAGTGGGCACTGTTGGAGTGTCAGTGCTGAGGGAGGGCCGCATTGTTGGAGAGTCAGTGCTGAGGGAGCACCGCATTGTCAGAGGGTTAGTGCTGAGGGAGTGCCACACTGACGGAGGGTCAGTGCTGAGGGAGCGCCGCACTGTTGGAGGGTCAGTGCTGAGGGAGCGCCGCACTGTCGGAGAGTCAGTTCTGAGGGAGTGCCGCATTGTCGGAGGGTCAGTGCTGAGGGAGTGCCGCATTGTCGGAGGGTCAGTGCTGAGGGAGTGCCGCACTGTCGGAGGGTCAGTGCTGAGGGAGTGCCGCACTGTCGGAGGGTCATTACTGAGGGAGTGCCACACTCCCGGAGGGTCAGTGCTGAGGGAGCGCCGCACTGTCGGAGGGTCAGTGCTGAGGGAGTGCCGCACTGTCGGAGGGTCAGTGCTGAGGGAGTGCCGGACTGTCGGAGGGTCAGTGCTGAGGGAGTGCTGCAAAGTCGGAGGGTCAGTGCTGAGGGAGTGCCGCACTGTCCGAGGGTCAGTGCTGAGGGAGCGCCGCACTGTCGGAGGGTCAGTGCTGAGGGAGTGCCGCACTGTCGGAGGGTCAGTGCTGAGGGAGTGCCGGACTGTCGGAGGGTCAGTGCTGAGGGAGTGCTGCAAAGTCGGAGGGTCAGTGCTGAGGGAGTGCCGCACTGTCGGAGGGTCAGTGCTGAGGGAGCGCCGCACTGTCGGAGGGTCAGTGCTGAGGGAGTGCCACACTGTCGGAGGGTCAGTGCTGAGGGAGTGCCGTACTGTCGAAGGGTCAGTGCTGAGGGACTGGGCACTGTCGGAGGGTCAGTGCTGAGGGAGTGCCGCACTGTCAGAGGGTCAGTGCTGAGGGAGCGCCAACACTGTCAGAGAGGCAGTGCTGAGGGAACGCCGCACTGTGAGAGGGTCAGTGCTGAGGGAATGCCGCACTGTGAGAGGGTCAGTACTGAGGGAGTGACGCACTACCTGAGGGTCAGTGCTGAGGCAGCGCCGCACTGTCGGAGGGTCAGTGCTGAGGGAGTGCCGCACTGTCGGAATTTCAGTGCTGAAGGAGCGCCGCACTGTGAGAGGGTCAGTACTGTCGGAGTGACGCATTATCTGAGGGTCAGTGCTGAGGGAGTGCCGCACTGTTGGAGGGTCAGTGCTGAGAGAGTGCCGCACTGTCGGAGGGTCAGTGCTGAGCGAACGCTGCACTGTCGGAGGGTCAGTGCTGAGGGAGTAACGCACTGTCGGAGTGTCAGTGCTGAGGGAGTGCCGCACTGTCGGAATTTCAGTGCTGAAGGAGCGCCGCACTGTGAGAGGGTCAGTACTGTCGGAGTGCCACACTATCTGAGGGTCAGTGCTGAGGGAGCGCCGCACTGTCGGACGGTCAGTGCTGAGGGAGTGCCACACTGTCGGAGGGTCATTACTGAGGGAGTGCCGCACTGTCGGAGGGTCATTACTGAGGGAGTGCCGCACCACCTGAGGGTCAGTGCTGAGGCAGCGCCGCACTGTCGGAGGGTCAGTCCTGAGAGAGTGGGCACTGTCGGAGAGTCAGTGCTGAGGGAGGGCCGCATTGTTGGAGAGTCAGTGCTGAGGGAGAGCCACACTGTCGGTGGGTCAGTGCTGAGGGAGCGCCGGACTGTCGGAGGGTCAGTGCTGAGGGAGTGCTGCAAAGTCGGAGGGTCAGTGCTGAGGGAGTGCCGCACTGTCGGAGGGTCAGTGCTGAGGTAGCGCCGCACTGTCGAAGGGTCAGTGCTGAGGGAGCTCCGCCCTGTGAGAGGGTCAGTGCTGAGCGAGTGCCGCACTGTCGGAGGGTCAGTACTGAGGGAGTGCCGCACTATCTGAGGGTCAGTGCTGAGGCAACGCTGCACTGTCGGATGGTCAGTGCTGAGGGAGTGCCACACTGTCGGAGGGTCATTACTGAGGGAGCGCCGCACTGTCGGAGGGTCAGTGCTGAGGGAGTGCCGGACTGTCGGAGGGTCAGTGCTGAGGGAGTGCTGCAAAGTCGGAGGGTCAGTGCTGAGGGAGTGCCGCACTGTCAGAGGGTCAGTGCTGAGGGAGCGCCAACACTGTCAGAGGGTCAGTGCTGAGGGAACGCCGCACTGTCGGAGGATCAGTACTGAGGGAGGACCGCACTGTCGGAGTGTCAGTGCTGAGGGAGTGCCGCACTGTCGGAGGGTCCGTGCTGAGGGAGCGCCGCACAGTCGGAGGGTCAGTGCTGAGGGAGTGCCGCACTGTCGGAGGGTCCGTGCTGCGGGAGCGCCGCACTGTCGGAGGGTCAGTGCTGATGGATTGCCGCACTGTCGGAGGGTCAGTGCTGAGGGAGTGCCGCACTGTCGGAGGGTCCGTGCTGAAGGAGCGCCGCACTGTCTGAGGGTCAGTGCTGAGGGAGTGCCGCTCTGTCGGAGGGTCAGTGCTGAGGGAGTGCCGCACTGTCGGAATTTCAGTGCTGAAGGAGCGCCGCACTGTGAGAGGGTCAGTACTGTCGGAGTGCCGCACTGTCCGAGGGTCAGTGCTGAGGGAGCGCCGCACTGTCGGACGGTCAGTGCTGAGGGAGTGCCGCACTGTTGGAGGGTCAGTGCTGAGAGAGTGCCGCACTGTCGGAGGGTCAGTGCTGAGAGAGTGCCGCACTGTTGGAGGGTCAGTGCTGAGAGAGTGCCGCACTGTCCGAGGGTCAGTGCTGAGGGAGCGCCGCACTGTCTGAGGGTCAGTGCTGAGGGAGTGCCGCACTGTTGGAGGGTCAGTGCTGAGAGAGTGCCGCACTGTCGGAGGGTCAGTGCTGAGCGAACGCTGCACTGTCGGAGGGTCAGTGCTGAGGGAGTAACGCACTGTCGGAGAGTCAGTGCTGAGGGAGTGCCGCACTGTCGGAATTTCAGTGCTGAAGGAGCGCCGCACTGTGAGAGGGTCAGTACTGTCGGAGTGCCACACTATCTGAGGGTCAGTGCTGAGGGAGCGCCGCACTGTCGGACGGTCAGTGCTGAGGGAGTGCCACACTGTCGGAGGGTCATTACTGAGGGAGTGCCGTACTGTCGAAGGGTCAGTGGTGAGGGACTGGGCACTGTCGGAGGGTCAGTGCTGAGGGAGTGTGACACTGTCAGAGGGTCATTACTGAGGGAGTGCCGTACTGTCCAAGGGTCAGTGCTGAGGGACTGGGCACTGTCGGAGGGTCAGTGCTGAGGGAGCGCCAACACTGTCAGAGGGTCAGTGCTGAGGGAAGGCCGCACTGTCAGAGGGTCAGTGCTGAGGGAGTGCCGCACTACCTGAGGGTCAGTGCTGAGTCAGCGCCGCACTGTCGGAGGGTCAGTCCTGAGAGAGTGGGCACTGTTGGAGTGTCAGTGCTGAGGGAGGGCCGCATTGTTGGAGAGTCAGTGCTGAGGGAGGGCCGCATTGTCAGAGGGTTAGTGCTGAGGGAGTGCCACACTGACGGAGGGTCAGTGCTGAGGGAGCGCCGCACTGTTGGAGGGTCAGTGCTGAGGAAGCGCCGCACTGTCGGAGAGTCAGTTCTGAGGGAGTGCCGCATTGTCAGAGGGTCAGTGCTGAGGGAGTGCCGCATTGTCGGAGGGTGAGTGCTGAGGGAGTGCCGCACTGTCGGAGGGTCAGTGCTGAGGGAGTGCCGCACTGTCGGAGGGTCATTACTGAGGGAGTGCCACACTGTCGGAGGGTCAGTGCTGAGGGAGCGCCGCACTGTCGGAGGGTCAGTGCTGAGGGAGTGCCGCACTGTCGGAGGGTCAGTGCTGAGGGAGTGCCGGACTGTCGGAGGGTCAGTGCTGAGGGAGTGCTGCAAAGTCGGAGGGTCAGTGCTGAGGGAGTGCCGCACTGTCCGAGGGTCAGTGCTGAGGGAGCGCCGCACTGTCGGAGGGTCAGTGCTGAGGGAGTGCCGCACTGTCGGAGGGTCAGTGCTGAGGGAGTGCCGGACTGTCGGAGGGTCAGTGCTGAGGGAGTGCTGCAAAGTCGGAGGGTCAGTGCTGAGGGAGTGCCGCACTGTCAGAGGGTCAGTGCTGAGGGAGCGCCAACACTGTCAGAGAGTCAGTGCTAAGGGAACGCTGCACTGTCAGAGGGTCAGTGCTGAGGGAATGCCGCACTGTGAGAGGGTCAGTACTGAGGGAGTGACGCACTACCTGAGGGTCAGTGCTGAGGCAGCGCCGCACTGTCGGAGGGTCAGTGCTGAGGGAGTGCCGCACTGTCGGAATTTCAGTGCTGAAGGAGCGCCGCACTGTGAGAGGGTCAGTACTGTCGGAGTGCCGCACTGTCCGAGGGTCAGTGCTGAGGGAGCGCCGCACTGTCTGAGGGTCAGTGCTGAGGGAGTGCCGCACTGTTGGAGGGTCAGTGCTGAGAGAGTGCCGCACTGTCGGAGGGTCAGTGCTGAGCGAACGCTGCACTGTCGGAGGGTCAGTGCTGAGGGAGTAACGCACTGTCGGAGGGTCAGTGCTGAGGGAGTGCCGCACTCTCGGAATTTCAGTGCTGAAGGAGCGCCGCACTGTGAGAGGGTCAGTACTGTCGGAGTGCCACACTATCTGAGGGTCAGTGCTGAGGGAGCGCCGCACTGTCGGACGGTCAGTGCTGAGGGAGTGCCACACTGTCGGAGGGTCATTACTGAGGGAGTGCCGTACTGTCGAAGGGTCAGTGGTGAGGGACTGGGCACTGTCGGAGGGTCAGTGCTGAGGGAGTGTGACACTGTCAGAGGGTCATTACTGAGGGAGTGCTGTACTGTCCAAGGGTCAGTGCTGAGGGACTGGGCACTGTCGGAGGGTCAGTGCTGAGGGAGCGCCAACACTGTCAGAGGGTCAGTGCTGAGGGAAGGCCGCACTGTCAGAGGGTCAGTGCTGAGGGAGTGCCGCACTACCTGAGGGTCAGTGCTGAGTCAGCGCCGCACTGTCGGAGGGTCAGTCCTGAGAGAGTGGGCACTGTTGGAGTGTCAGTGCTGAGGGAGGGCCGCATTGTTGGAGAGTCAGTGCTGAGGGAGCACCGCATTGTCAGAGGGTTAGTGCTGAGGGAGTGCCACACTGACGGAGGGTCAGTGCTGAGGGAGCGCCGCACTGTTGGAGGGTCAGTGCTGAGGAAGCGCCGCACTGTCGGAGAGTCAGTTCTGAGGGAGTGCCGCATTGTCAGAGGGTCAGTGCTGAGGGAGTGCCGCATTGTCGGAGGGTGAGTGCTGAGGGAGTGCCGCACTGTCGGAGGGTCAGTGCTGAGGGAGTGCCGCACTGTCGGAGGGTCATTACTGAGGGAGTGCCACACTGTCGGAGGGTCAGTGCTGAGGGAGCGCCGCACTGTCGGAGGGTCAGTGCTGAGGGAGTGCCGCACTGTCGGAGGGTCAGTGCTGAGGGAGTGCCGGACTGTCGGAGGGTCAGTGCTGAGGGAGTGCTGCAAAGTCGGAGGGTCAGTGCTGAGGGAGTGCCGCACTGTCCGAGGGTCAGTGCTGAGGGAGCGCCGCACTGTCGGAGGGTCAGTGCTGAGGGAGTGCCGCACTGTCGGAGGGTCAGTGCTGAGGGAGTGCTGCAAAGTCGGAGGGTCAGTGCTGAGGGAGTGCCGCACTGTCGGAGGGTCAGTGCTGAGGGAGCGCCGCACTGTCGGAGGGTCAGTGCTGAGGGAGTGCCGCACTGTTGGAGGGTCAGTGCTGAGGGAGTGCCGTACTGTCGAAGGGTCAGTGCTGAGGGACTGGGCACTGTCGGAGGGTCAGTGCTGAGGGAGTGCCGCACTGTCAGAGGGTCAGTGCTGAGGGAGCGCCAACACTGTCAGAGAGTCAGTGCTGAGGGAACGCTGCACTGTCAGAGGGTCAGTGCTGAGGGAATGCCGCACTGTGAGAGGGTCAGTACTGAGGGAGTGACGCACTACCTGAGGGTCAGTGCTGAGGCAGCGCCGCACTGTCGGAGGGTCAGTGCTGAGGGAGTGCCGCACTGTCGGAATTTCAGTGCTGAAGGAGCGCCGCACTGTGAGAGGGTCAGTACTGTCGGAGTGCCGCACTGTCCGAGGGTCAGTGCTGAGGGAGCGCCGCACTGTCTGAGGGTCAGTGCTGAGGGAGTGCCGCACTGTTGGAGGGTCAGTGCTGAGAGAGTGCCGCACTGTCGGAGGGTCAGTGCTGAGCGAACGCTGCACTGTCGGAGGGTCAGTGCTGAGGGAGTAACGCACTGTCGGAGGGTCAGTGCTGAGGGAGTGCCGCACTGTCGGAATTTCAGTGCTGAAGGAGCGCCGCACTGTGAGAGGGTCAGTACTGTCGGAGTGCCACACTATCTGAGGGTCAGTGCTGAGGGAGCGCCGCACTGTCGGACGGTCAGTGCTGAGGGAGTGCCACACTGTCGGAGGGTCATTACTGAGGGAGTGCCGTACTGTCGAAGGGTCAGTGGTGAGGGACTGGGCACTGTCGGAGGGTCAGTGCTGAGGGAGTGTGACACTGTCAGAGGGTCATTACTGAGGGAGTGCCGTACTGTCCAAGGGTCAGTGCTGAGGGACTGGGCACTGTCGGAGGGTCAGTGCTGAGGGAGCGCCAACACTGTCAGAGGGTCAGTGCTGAGGGAAGGCCGCACTGTCAGAGGGTCAGTGCTGAGGGAGTGCCGCACTACCTGAGGGTCAGTGCTGAGTCAGCGCCGCACTGTCGGAGGGTCAGTCCTGAGAGAGTGGGCACTGTTGGAGTGTCAGTGCTGAGGGAGGGCCGCATTGTTGGAGAGTCAGTGCTGAGGGAGCACCGCATTGTCAGAGGGTTAGTGCTGAGGGAGTGCCACACTGACGGAGGGTCAGTGCTGAGGGAGCGCCGCACTGTTGGAGGGTCAGTGCTGAGGGAGCGCCGCACTGTCGGAGAGTCAGTTCTGAGGGAGTGCCGCATTGTCGGAGGGTCAGTGCTGAGGGAGTGCCGCATTGTCGGAGGGTCAGTGCTGAGGGAGTGCCGCACTGTCGGAGGGTCAGTGCTGAGGGAGTGCCGCACTGTCGGAGGGTCATTACTGAGGGAGTGCCACACTGTCGGAGGGTCAGTGCTGAGGGAGCGCCGCACTGTCGGAGGGTCAGTGCTGAGGGAGTGCCGCACTGTCGGAGGGTCAGTGCTGAGGGAGTGCCGGACTGTCGGAGGGTCAGTGCTGAGGGAGTGCTGCAAAGTCGGAGGGTCAGTGCTGAGGGAGTGCCGCACTGTCCGAGGGTCAGTGCTGAGGGAGCGCCGCACTGTCGGAGGGTCAGTGCTGAGGGAGTGCCGCACTGTCGGAGGGTCAGTGCTGAGGGAGTGCCGGACTGTCGGAGGGTCAGTGCTGAGGGAGTGCTGCAAAGTCGGAGGGTCAGTGCTGAGGGAGTGCCGCACTGTCGGAGGGTCAGTGCTGAGGGAGCGCCGCACTGTCGGAGGGTCAGTGCTGAGGGAGTGCCGCACTGTCGGAGGGTCAGTGCTGAGAGAGTGCCGCATTGTCGGAGGGTCAGTGCTGAGCGAACGCTGCACTGTCGGAGGGTCAGTGCTGAGGGAGTAACGCACTGTCGGAGTGTCAGTGCTGAGGGAGTGCCGCACTGTCGGAATTTCAGTGCTGAAGGAGCGCCGCACTGTGAGAGGGTCAGTACTGTCGGAGTGCCACACTATCTGAGGGTCAGTGCTGAGGGAGCGCCGCACTGTCGGACGGTCAGTGCTGAGGGAGTGCCACACTGTCGGAGGGTCATTACTGAGGGAGTGCCGCACCACCTGAGGGTCAGTGCTGAGGCAGCGCCGCACTGTCGGAGGGTCAGTCCTGAGAGAGTGGGCACTGTCGGAGAGTCAGTGCTGAGGGAGGGCCGCATTGTTGGAGAGTCAGTGCTGAGGGAGCACCGCATTGTCAGAGGGTTAGTGCTGAGGGAGAGCCACACTGTCGGTGGGTCAGTGCTGAGGGAGCGCCGCACTGTCGGAGGGTCAGTGCTGAGGGAGTGCCGGACTGTCGGAGGGTCAGTGCTGAGGGAGTGCTGCAAAGTCGGAGGGTCAGTGCTGAGGGAGTGCCGCACTGTCGGAGGGTCAGTGCTGAGGTAGCGCCGCACTGTCGAAGGGTCAGTGCTGAGGGATCTCCGCCCTGTGAGAGGGTCAGTGCTGAGCGTGTGCCGCACTGTCGGAGGGTCAGTACTGAGGGAGTGCCGCACTATCTGAGGGTCAGTGCTGAGGCAGCGCTGCACTGTCGGATGGTCAGTGCTGAGGGAGTGCCACACTGTCGGAGGGTCATTACTGAGGGAGCGCCGCACTGTCGGAGGGTCAGTGCTGAGGGAGTGCCGGACTGTCGGAGGGTCAGTGCTGAGGGAGTGCTGCAAAGTCGGAGGGTCAGTGCTGAGGGAGTGCCGCACTGTCAGAGGGTCAGTGCTGAGGGAGCGCCAACACTGTCAGAGGGTCAATGCTGAGGGAACGCCGCACTGTCGGAGGATCAGTACTGAGGGAGGACCGCACTGTCGGAGTGTCAGTGCTGAGGGAGTGCCGCACTGTCGGAGGGTCCGTGCTGAGGGAGCGCCGCACAGTCGGAGGGTCAGTGCTGAGGGAGTGCCGCACAGTCGGAGGGTCCGTGCTGCGGGAGCGCCGCACTGTCGGAGGGTCAGTGCTGATGGATTGCCGCACTGTCGGAGGGTCAGTGCTGAGGGAGTGCCGCACTGTCGGAGGGTCAGTGCTGAAGGAGCGCCGCACTGTCGGAGGGTCAGTGCTGAGGGAGTGCCGCTCTGTCGGAGGGTCAGTGCTGAGGGAGTGCCGCACTGTCGGAATTTCAGTGCTGAAGGAGCGCCGCACTGTGAGAGGGTCAGTACTGTCGGAGTGCCGCACTGTCCGAGGGTCAGTGCTGAGGGAGCGCCGCACTGTCTGAGGGTCAGTGCTGAGGGAGTGCCGCACTGTTGGAGGGTCAGTGCTGAGAGAGTGCCGCACTGTCGGAGGGTCAGTGCTGAGCGAACGCTGCACTGTCGGAGGGTCAGTGCTGAGGGAGTAACGCACTGTCGGAGGGTCAGTGCTGAGGGAGTGCCGCACTGTCGGAATTTCAGTGCTGAAGGAGCGCCGCACTGTGAGAGGGTCAGTACTGTCGGAGTGCCACACTATCTGAGGGTCAGTGCTGAGGGAGCGCCGCACTGTCGGACGGTCAGTGCTGAGGGAGTGCCACACTGTCGGAGGGTCATTACTGAGGGAGTGCCGTACTGTCGAAGGGTCAGTGGTGAGGGACTGGGCACTGTCGGAGGGTCAGTGCTGAGGGAGTGTGACACTGTCAGAGGGTCATTACTGAGGGAGTGCCGTACTGTCCAAGGGTCAGTGCTGAGGGACTGGGCACTGTCGGAGGGTCAGTGCTGAGGGAGCGCCAACACTGTCAGAGGGTCAGTGCTGAGGGAAGGCCGCACTGTCAGAGGGTCAGTGCTGAGGGAGTGCCGCACTACCTGAGGGTCAGTGCTGAGTCAGCGCCGCACTGTCGGAGGGTCAGTCCTGAGAGAGTGGGCACTGTTGGAGTGTCAGTGCTGAGGGAGGGCCGCATTGTTGGAGAGTCAGTGCTGAGGGAGCACCGCATTGTCAGAGGGTTAGTGCTGAGGGAGTGCCACACTGACGGAGGGTCAGTGCTGAGGGAGCGCCGCACTGTTGGAGGGTCAGTGCTGAGGAAGCGCCGCACTGTCGGAGAGTCAGTTCTGAGGGAGTGCCGCATTGTCAGAGGGTCAGTGCTGAGGGAGTGCCGCATTGTCGGAGGGTGAGTGCTGAGGGAGTGCCGCACTGTCGGAGGGTCAGTGCTGAGGGAGTGCCGCACTGTCGGAGGGTCATTACTGAGGGAGTGCCACACTGTCGGAGGGTCAGTGCTGAGGGAGCGCCGCACTGTCGGAGGGTCAGTGCTGAGGGAGTGCCGGACTGTCGGAGGGTCAGTGCTGAGGGAGTGCTGCAAAGTCGGAGGGTCAGTGCTGAGGGAGTGCCGCACTGTCCGAGGGTCAGTGCTGAGGGAGCGCCGCACTGTCGGAGGGTCAGTGCTGAGGGAGTGCCGCACTGTCGGAGGGTCAGTGCTGAGGGAGTGCCGGACTGTCGGAGGGTCAGTGCTGAGGGAGTGCTGCAAAGTCGGAGGGTCAGTGCTGAGGGAGTGCCGCACTGTCGGAGGGTCAGTGCTGAGGGAGCGCCGCACTGTCGGAGGGTCAGTGCTGAGGGAGTGCCGCACTGTCGGAGGGTCAGTGCTGAGGGAGTGCCGTACTGTCGAAGGGTCAGTGCTGAGGGACTGGGCACTGTCGGAGGGTCAGTGCTGAGGGAGTGCCGCACTGTCAGAGGGTCAGTGCTGAGGGAGCGCCAACACTGTCAGAGAGTCAGAGCTGAGGGAACGCTGCACTGTCAGAGGGTCAGTGCTGAGGGAATGCCGCACTGTGAGAGGGTCAGTACTGAGGGAGTGACGCACTACCTGAGGGTCAGTGCTGAGGCAGCGCCGCACTGTCGGAGGGTCAGTGCTGAGGGAGTGCCGCACTGTCGGAATTTCAGTGCTGAAGGAGCGCCGCACTGTGAGAGGGTCAGTACTGTCGAAGTGCCGCACTATCCGAGGGTCAGTGCTGAGGGAGCGCCGCACTGTCTGAGGGTCAGTGCTGAGGGAGTGCCGCACTGTTGGAGGGTCAGTGCTGAGAGAGTGCCGCACTGTCGGAGGGTCCGTGCTGAAGGAGCGCCGCACTGTCGGAGGGTCAGTGCTGAGGGAGTGCCGCTCTGTCGGAGGGTCAGTGCTGAGGGAGTGCCGGACTGTCGGAATTTCAGTGCTGAAGGAGCGCCGCACTGTGAGAGGGTCAGTACTGTCGGAGTGCCGCACTGTCCGAGGGTCAGTGCTGAGGGAGCGCCGCACTGTCTGAGGGTCAGTGCTGAGGGAGTGCCGCACTGTTGGAGGGTCAGTGCTGAGAGAGTGCCGCACTGTCGGAGGGTCAGTGCTGAGCGAACGCTGCACTGTCGGAGGGTCAGTGCTGAGGGAGTAACGCACTGTCGGAGGGTCATTGCTGAGGGAGTGCCGCACTGTCGGAATTTCAGTGCTGAAGGAGCGCCGCACTGTGAGAGGGTCAGTACTGTCGGAGTGCCACACTATCTGAGGGTCAGTGCTGAGGGAGCGCCGCACTGTCGGACGGTCAGTGCTGAGGGAGTGCCACACTGTCGGAGGGTCATTACTGAGGGAGTGCCGTACTGTCGAAGGGTCAGTGGTGAGGGACTGGGCACTGTCGGAGGGTCAGTGCTGAGGGAGTGTGACACTGTCAGAGGGTCATTACTGAGGGAGTGCCGTACTGTCCAAGGGTCAGTGCTGAGGGACTGGGCACTGTCGGAGGGTCAGTGCTGAGGGAGCGCCAACACTGTCAGAGGGTCAGTGCTGAGGGAAGGCCTCACTGTCAGAGGGTCAGTGCTGAGGGAGTGCCGCACTACCTGAGGGTCAGTGCTGAGTCAGCGCCGCACTGTCGGAGGGTCAGTCCTGAGAGAGTGGGCACTGTTGGAGTGTCAGTGCTGAGGGAGGGCCGCATTGTTGGAGAGTCAGTGCTGAGGGAGCACCGCATTGTCAGAGGGTTAGTGCTGAGGGAGTGCCACACTGACGGAGGGTCAGTGCTGAGGGAGCGCAGCACTGTTGGAGGGTCAGTGCTGAGGGAGCGCCGCACTGTCGGAGAGTCAGTTCTGAGACAGTGCCGCATTGTCGGAGGGTCAGTGCTGAGGGAGTGCCGCATTGTCGGAGGGTCAGTGCTGAGGGAGTGCCGCACTGTCGGAGGGTCAGTGCTGAGGGAGTGCCGCACTGTCGGAGGGTCATTACTGAGGGAGTGCCACACTGTCGGAGGGTCAGTGCTGAGGGAGCGCCGCACTGTCGGAGGGTCAGTGCTGAGGGAGTGCCGCACTGTCGGAGGGTCAGTGCTGAGGGAGTGCCGGACTGTCGAGGGTCAGTGCTGAGGGAGTGCTGCAAAGTCGGAGGGTCAGTGCTGAGGGAGTGCCGCACTGTCCGAGGGTCAGTGCTGAGGGAGCGCCGCACTGTCGGAGGGTCAGTGCTGAGGGAGTGCCGCACTGTCGGAGGGTCAGTGCTGTGGGAGTGCCGGACTGTCGGAGGGTCAGTGCTGAGGGAGTGCTGCAAAGTCGGAGGGTCAGTGCTGAGGGAGTGCCGCACTGTCGGAGGGTCAGTGCTGAGGGAGCGCCGCACTGTCGGAGGGTCAGTGCTGAGGGAGTGCCGCACTGTCGGAGGGTCAGTGCTGAGGGAGTGCCGTACTGTCGAAGGGTCAGTGCTGAGGGACTGGGCACTGTCGGAGGGTCAGTGCTGAGGGAGTGCCGCACTGTCAGAGGGTCAGTGCTGAGGGAGCGCCAACACTGTCAGAGAGTCAGTGCTGAGGGAACGCCGCACTGTCAGAGGGTCAGTGCTGAGGGAATGCCGCACTGTGAGAGGGTCAGTACTGAGGGAGTGACGCACTACCTGAGGGTCAGTGCTGAGGCAGCGCCGCACTGTCGGAGGGTCAGTGCTGAGGGAGTGCCGCACTGTGAGAGGGTCAGTACTGTCGGAGTGCCGCACTATCTGAGGGTCAGTGCTGAGGGAGTGCCGCACTGTTGGAGGGTCAGTGCTGAGAGAGTGCCGCACTGTCGGAGGGTCAGTGCTGAGCGAACGCTGCACTGTCGGAGGGTCAGTGCTGAGGGAGTAACGCACTGTCGGAGTGTCAGTGCTGAGGGAGTGCCGCACTGTCGGAATTTCAGTGCTGAAGGAGCGCCGCACTGTGAGAGGGTCAGTACTGTCGGAGTGCCACACTATCTGAGGGTCAGTGCTGAGGGAGCGCCGCACTGTCGGACGGTCAGTGCTGAGGGAGTGCCACACTGTCGGAGGGTCATTACTGAGGGAGTGCCGCACCACCTGAGGGTCAGTGCTGAGGCAGCGCCGCACTGTCGGAGGGTCAGTCCTGAGAGAGTGGGCACTGTCGGAGAGTCAGTGCTGAGGGAGGGCCGCATTGTTGGAGAGTCAGTGCTGAGGGAGCACCGCATTGTCAGAGGGTTAGTGCTGAGGGAGAGCCACACTGTCGGTGGGTCAGTGCTGAGGGAGCGCCGCACTGTCGGAGGGTCAGTGCTGAGGGAGTGCCGGACTGTCGGAGGGTCAGTGCTGAGGGAGTGCTGCAAAGTCGGAGGGTCAGTGCTGAGGGAGTGCCGCACTGTCGGAGGGTCAGTGCAGAGGTAGCGCCGCACTGTCGAAGGGTCAGTGCTGAGGGAGCTCCGCCCTGTGAGAGGGTCAGTGCTGAGCGAGTGCCGCACTGTCGGAGGGTCAGTACTGAGGGAGTGCCGCACTATCTGAGGGTCAGTGCTGAGGCAGCGCTGCACTGTCGGATGGTCAGTGCTGAGGGAGTGCCACACTGTCGGAGGGTCATTACTGAGGGAGCGCCGCACTGTCGGAGGGTCAGTGCTGAGGGAGTGCCGGACTGTCGGAGGGTCAGCGCTGAGGGAGTGCTGCAAAGTCGGAGGGTCAGTGCTGAGGGAGTGCCGCACTGTCAGAGGGTCAGTGCTGAGGGAGTGCCGCACTGTCGGAGGGTCCGTGCTGCGGGAGCGCCGCACTGTCGGAGGGTCAGTGCTGATGGATTGCCGCACTGTCGGAGGGTCAGTGCTGAGGGAGTGCCGCACTGTCGGAGTGTCCGTGCTGAAGGAGCGCCGCACTGTCGGAGGGTCAGTGCTGAGGGAGTGCCGCTCTGTCGGAGGGTCAGTGCTGAGGGAGTGCCGCACTGTCGGAATTTCAGTGCTGAAGGAGCGCCGCACTGTGAGAGGGTCAGTACTGTCGGAGTGCCGCACTGTCCGAGGGTCAGTGCTGAGGGAGCGCCGCACTGTCTGAGGGTCAGTGCTGAGGGAGTGCCGCACTGTTGGAGGGTCAGTGCTGAGAGAGTGCCGCACTGTCGGAGGGTCAGTGCTGAGCGAACGCTGCACTGTCGGAGGGTCAGTGCTGAGGGAGTAACGCACTGTCGGAGGGTCAGTGCTGAGGGAGTGCCGCACTATCGGAATTTCAGTGCTGAAGGAGCGCCGCACTGTGAGAGGGTCAGTACTGTCGGAGTGCCACACTATCTGAGGGTCAGTGCTGAGGGAGCGCCGCACTGTCGGACGGTCAGTGCTGAGGGAGTGCCACACTGTCGGAGGGTCATTACTGAGGGAGTGCCGTACTGTCGAAGGGTCAGTGGTGAGGGACTGGGCACTGTCGGAGGGTCAGTGCTGAGGGAGTGTGACACTGTCAGAGGGTCATTACTGAGGGAGTGCCGTACTGTCCAAGGGTCAGTGCTGAGGGACTGGGCACTGTCGGAGGGTCAGTGCTGAGGGAAGGCCGCACTGTCAGAGGGTCAGTGCTGAGGGAGTGCCGCACTACCTGAGGGTCAGTGCTGAGTCAGCGCCGCACTGTCGGAGGGTCAGTCCTGAGAGAGTGGGCACTGTTGGAGTGTCAGTGCTGAGGGAGGGCCGCATTGTTGGAGAGTCAGTGCTGAGGGAGCACCGCATTGTCAGAGGGTTAGTGCTGAGGGAGTGCCACACTGACGGAGGGTCAGTGCTGAGGGAGCGCCGCACTGTTGGAGGGTCAGTGCTGAGGAAGCGCCGCACTGTCGGAGAGTCAGTTCTGAGGGAGTGCCGCATTGTCAGAGGGTCAGTGCTGAGGGAGTGCCGCATTGTCGGAGGGTGAGTGCTGAGGGAGTGCCGCACTGTCGGAGGGTCAGTGCTGAGGGAGTGCCGCACTGTCGGAGGGTCATTACTGAGGGAGTGCCACACTGTCGGAGGGTCAGTGCTGAGGGAGCGCCGCACTGTCGAAGGGTCAGTGCTGAGGGAGTGCCGCACTGTCGGAGGGTCAGTGCTGAGGGAGTGCCGGACTGTCGGAGGGTCAGTGCTGAGGGAGTGCTGCAAAGTCGGAGGGTCAGTGCTGAGGGAGTGCCGCACTGTCCGAGGGTCAGTGCTGAGGGAGCGCCGCACTGTCGGAGGGTCAGTGCTGAGGGAGTGCCGCACTGTCGGAGGGTCAGTGCTGAGGGAGTGCCGGACTGTCGGAGGGTCAGTGCTGAGGGAGTGCTGCAAAGTCGGAGGGTCAGTGCTGAGGGAGTGCCGCACTGTCGGAGGGTCAGTGCTGAGGGAGCGCCGCACTGTCGGAGGGTCAGTGCTGAGGGAGTGCCGCACTGTCGGAGGGTCAGTGCTGAGGGAGTGCCGTACTGTCGAAGGGTCAGTGCTGAGGGACTGGGCACTGTCGGAGGGTCAGTGCTGAGGGAGTGCCGCACTGTCAGAGGGTCAGTGCTGAGGGAGCGCCAACACTGTCAAAGAGTCAGTGCTGAGGGAACGCTGCACTGTCAGAGGGTCAGTGCTGAGGGAATGCCGCACTGTGAGAGGGTCAGTACTGAGGGAGTGACGCACTACCTGAGGGTCAGTGCTGAGGCAGCGCCGCACTGTCGGAGGGTCAGTGCTGAGGGAGTGCCGCACTGTCGGAATTTCAGTGCTGAAGGAGCGCCGCACTGTGAGAGGGTCAGTACTGTCGAAGTGCCGCACTATCTGAGGGTCAGTGCTGAGGGAGTGCCGCACTGTTGGAGGGTCAGTGCTGAGAGAGTGCCGCACTGTCGGAGGGTCCGTGCTGAAGGAGCGCCGCACTGTCGGAGGGTCAGTGCTGAGGGAGTGCCGCACTGTCGGAGGGTCAGTGCTGAGGGAGTGCCGCTCTGTCGGAGGGTCAGTGCTGAGGTAGTGCCGCACTGTCGGAATTTCAGTGCTGAAGGAGCGCCGCACTGTGAGAGGGTCAGTACTGTCGGAGTGCCGCACTGTCCGAGGGTCAGTGCTGAGGGAGCGCCGCACTGTCTGAGGGTCAGTGCTGAGGGAGTGCTGCACTGTTGGAGGGTCAGTGCTGGGAGAGTGCCGCACTGTCGGAGGGTCAGTGCTGAGCGAACGCTGCACTGTCGGAGGGTCAGTGCTGAGGGAGTAACGCACTGTCGGAGGGTCAGTGCTGAGGGAGTGCCGCACTGTCGGAATTTCAGTGCTGAAGGAGCGCCGCACTGTGAGAGGGTCAGTACTGTCGGAGTGCCACACTATCTGAGGGTCAGTGCTGAGGGAGCGTCGCACTGTCGGACGGTCAGTGCTGAGGGAGTGCCACACTGTCGAAGGGTCATTACTGAGGGAGTGCCGTACTGTCGGAGAGTCAGTTCTGAGGGAGTGCCGCATTGTCAGAGGGTCAGTGCTGAGGGAGTGCCGCATTGTCGGAGGGTCAGTGCTGAGGGAGTGCCGCACTGTCGGAGGGTCAGTGCTGAGGGAGTGCCGCACTGTCGGAGGGTCATTACTGAGGGAGTGCCACACTGTCGGAGGGTCAGTGCTGAGGGAGCGCCGCACTGTCGGAGGGTCAGTGCTGAGGGAGTGCCGCACTGTCGGAGGGTCAGTGCTGAGGGAGTGCCGGACTGTCGGAGGGTCAGTGCTGAGGGAGTGCTGCAAAGTCGGAGGGTCAGTGCTGAGGGAGTGCCGCACTGTCCGAGGGTCAGTGCTGAGGGAGCGCCGCACTGTCGGAGGGTCAGTGCTGAGGGAGTGCCGGACTGTCGGAGGGTCAGTGCTGAGGGAGTGCCGGACTGTCGGAGGGTCAGTGCTGAGGGAGTGCTGCAAAGTCGGAGGGTCAGTGCTGAGGGAGTGCCGCACTGTCGGAGGGTCAGTGCTGAGGGAGCGCCGCACTGTCGGAGGGTCAGTGCTGAGGGAGTGCCGCACTGTCGGAGGGTCAGTGCTGAGGGAGTGCCGCACTGTCGGAGCGTCAGTGCTGAGGGAGTGCCGTACTGTCGAAGGGTCAGTGCTGAGGGACTGGGCACTGTCGGAGGGTCAGTGCTGAGGGAGTGCCGCACTGTCAGAGGGTCAGTGCTGAGGGAGCGCCAACACTGTCAGAGAGTCAGTGCTGAGGGAACGCCGCACTGTCAGAGGGTCAGTGCTGAGGGAATGCCGCACTGTGAGAGGGTCAGTACTGAGGGAGTGACGCACTACCTGAGGGTCAGTGCTGAGGCAGCGCCGCACTGTCGGAGGGTCGGTGCTGAAGGAGCGCCGCACTGTGAGAGGGTCAGTACTGTCGGAGTGCCGCACTATCTGAGGGTCAGTGCTGAGGGAGTGCCGCACTGTTGGAGGGTCAGTGCTGAGAGAGTGCCGCACTGTCGGAGGGTCAGTGCTGAGCGAACGCTGCACTGTCGGAGGGTCAGTGCTGAGGGAGTAACGCACTGTCGGAGGGTCAGTGCTGAGGGAGTGCCGCACTGTCGGAATTTCAGTGCTGAAGGAGCGCCGCACTGTGAGAGGGTCAGTACTGTCGGAGTGCCACACTATCTGAGGGTCAGTGCTGAGGGAGCGCCGCACTGTCGGACGGTCAGTGCTGAGGGAGTGCCACACTGTCGGAGGGTCATTACTGAGGGAGTGCCGCACCACCTGAGGGTCAGTGCTGAGGCAGCGCCGCACTGTCGGAGGGTCAGTCCTGAGAGAGTGGGCACTGTCGGAGGGTCAGTGCTGAGGGAGGGCCGCATTGTTGGAGAGTCAGTGCTGAGGGAGCACCGCATTGTCAGAGGGTTAGTGCTGAGGGAGAGCCACACTGTCGGTGGGTCAGTGCTGAGGGAGCGCCGCACTGTCGGAGGGTCAGTGCTGAGGGAGTGCCGGACTGTGGGAGGGTCATTGCTGAGGGAGTGCCGCACTGTGGGAGGGTCATTGCTGAGGGAACGCCGCACTGTCGGAGGATCAGTGCTGATGGATTGCCGCACTGTCGGAGGGTCAGTGCTGAGGGAGTGCCGCACTGTCGGAGGGTCCGTGCTGAAGGAGCGCCGCACTGTCGGTGGGTCAGTGCTGAGGGAGTGCCGCTCTGTCGGAGGGTCAGTGCTGAGGGAGCGCCGCACTGTTGGAGGGTCAGTGCTGAGAGAGTGCCGCACTGTCGGAGGGTCAGTGCTGAGCGAACGCTGCACTGTCGGAGGGTCAGTGCTGAGGGAGTAACGCACTGTTGGAGGGTCAGTGCTGAGGGAGTGCCGCACTGTCGGAATTTCAGTGCTGAAGGAGCGCCGCACTGTGAGAGGGTCAGTACTGTCGGAGTGCCACACTATCTGAGGGTCAGTGCTGAGGGAGCGCCGCACTGTCGGACGGTCAGTGCTGAGGGTGTGCCACACTGTCGGAGGGTCATTACTGAGGGAGTGCCGTACTGTCGAAGGGTCAGTGGTGAGGGACTGGGCACTGTCGGAGGGTCAGTGCTGAGGGAGTGTGACACTGTCAGAGGGTCATTACTGAGGGAGTGCCGTACTGTCCAAGGGTCAGTGCTGAGGGACTGGGCACTGTCGGATGGTCAGTGCTGAGGGAGCGCCAACACTGTCAGAGGGTCAGTGCTGAGGGAAGGCCGCACTGTCAGAGGGTCAGTGCTGAGGGAGTGCCGCACTACCTGAGGGTCAGTGCTGAGTCAGCGCCGCACTGTCGGAGGGTCAGTCCTGAGAGAGTGGGCACTGTTGGAGTGTCAGTGCTGAGGGAGGGCCGCATTGTTGGAGAGTCAGTGCTGAGGGAGCACCGCATTGTCAGAGGGTTAGTGCTGAGGGAGTGCCACACTGACGGAGGGTCAGTGCTGAGGGAGCGCCGCACTGTTGGAGGGTCAGTGCTGAGGGAGCGCCGCACTGTCGGAGAGTCAGTTCTGAGGGAGTGCCGCATTGTCGGAGGGTCAGTGCTGAGGGAGTGCCGCATTGTCGGAGGGTCAGTGCTGAGGGAGTGCCGCACTGTCGGAGGGTCAGTGCTGAGGGAGTGCCGCACTGTCGGAGGGTCATTACTGAGGGAGTGCCGTACTGTCGAAGGGTCAGTGCTGAGGGACTGGGCACTGTTGGAGGGTCAGTGCTGAGGGAGTGCCGCACTGTCGGAGAGTCAGTGCTGAGGGAGTGCCAGACTGTCGGAGGGTCAGTGCTGAGGGAGTGCTGCAAAGTCGGAGGGTCAGTGCTGAGGGAGTGCCGCACTGTCCGAGGGTCAGTGCTGAGGGAGCGCCGCACTGTCGGAGGGTCAGTGCTGAGGGAGTGCCGCACTGTCGGAGGGTCAGTGCTGAGGGAGTGCCGGACTGTCGGAGGGTCAGTGCTGAGGGAGTGCTGCAAAGTCGGAGGGTCAGTGCTGAGGGAGTGCCGCACTGTCGGAGGGTCAGTGCTGAGGGAGCGCCGCACTGTCGGAGGGTCAGTGCTGAGGGAGTGCCGTACTGTCGAACGGTCAGTGCTGAGGGACTGGGCACTGTCGGAGGGTCAGTGCTGAGGGAGTGCCGCACTGTCAGAGGGTCAGTGCTGAGGGAGCGCCAACACTGTCAGAGGGTCAGTGCTGAGGGAGGACCGCACTGTCGGAGTGTCAGTGCTGAGGGAGTGCCGCACTGTCGGAGGGTCAGTGCTGAGGGAGCGCCGCACAGTCGGAGGGTCAGTGCTGAGGGAGTGCCGCACTGTCGGAGGGTCAGTGCTGCGGGAGCGCCGCACTGTCAGAGGGTCAGTGCTGAGGGAGTGCCGCACTGTCGGAGGGTCAGTGCTGAGGGAGTGCCGCACTGTCGGAGGGTCCGTGCTGAAGGAGCGCCGCACTGTCAGAGGGTCAGTGCTGAGGGAGTGCCGCACTGTCGGAGGGTCAGTCTTGGGAGAGTGGGCACTGTTGGAGTGTAAGTGCTGAGGGACTGCCGGACTGTCGGAGGGTCAGTGTTGAGGGAGTGCCGCACTGTCGGAGGGTCAGTGCTGAGCGAGTGCCGCACTGTCGGAGGGTCAGTGCTGAGGGAGTGCCGGACTGTCGGAGGGTCAGTGCTGAGGGAGTGCTGCAAAGTCGGAGGGTCAGTGCTGAGGGAGTGCCGCACTACCTGAGTGTCAGTGCTGAGGGAGTGCAGCACTGTTGGAGGGTCAGTGCTGAGAGAGTGCCGCACTGTCGGAGGGTCAGTGCTGAGCGAACGCTGCACTGTCGGAGGGTCAGTGCTGAGGGAGTGCCGCACTGTCGGAATTTCAGTGCTGAAGGAGCGCCGCACTGTGAGAGGGTCAGTACTGTGGGAGTGCCGCACTATCTGAGGGTCAGTGCTGAGGGAGCGCCGCACTGTCGGACGGTCAGTGCTGAGGGAGTGCCACACTGTCGGAGGGTCATTACTGAGGGAGTGCCGTACTGTCGAATTGTCAATGCTGAGGGTGTGCCGCACTGTGGGAGGGTCATTGCTGAGGGAGTGCCGCACTGTGGGAGGGTCATTGCTGAGGGAGTGCCGCACTGTCGGCGGGTCAGTGCTGAGGTAGCGCCACACTGTCGAAGGGTCAGTGCTGAGGGAGCTCCGCCCTGTGAAAGGGCCAGTGCTGAGCGAGTGCCGCACTGTCGGAGGGTCAGTACTGAGGGAGTGCCGCACTATCTGAGGGTCAGTGCTGAGGCAGCACCGCACTGTCGGATGGTCAGTGCCGAGGGAGTGCCACACTGTCGGAGTGTCATTAATGAGGGAGTGCCGTACTGTCGAAGGGTCAGTGCTGAGGGTCTGGGCACTGTCGGAGGGTCAGTGCTGAGGGAGTGCCGCACTGTCAGAGGGTCAGTGCTGAGGGAGCGCCAACACTGTCAGAGGGTCAGTGCTGAGGGAACGCCGCACAGTCGGAGGATCAGTACTGAGGGAGGACCGCACTGTTGGAGTGTCAGTGCTGAGGGAGTGCCGCACTGTCGGAGGGTCAGTGCTGAGGGAGCGCCGCACAGTTGGAGGGTCAGTGCTGATGGAGTGCCGCACTGTCGGAGGGTCCGTGCTGAGGTAGCGCCGCACTGTCGGAGGGTCAGTGCTGAGGGAGTGCCGCACTGTTGGAGGGTCAGTGCTGAGGGAGTGCCGCACTGTCGGAGGGTCCGTGCTGAAGGAGCGCCGCACTGTCGGAGGGTCAGTGCTGAGGGAGTGCCGCACTGTCGGAGGGTCAGTGCTGAGGGAATGCCGCACTCTCTCAGGGTCAGCGCTGAGGGAGTGCCCCATTGTCGGAGGTTCAGTCTTGGGAGAGTGGGCACTGTTGGAGTGTAAGTGCTAAGGGACTGCCGGACTGTCGGAGGGTCAGTGCTGAGGGAGTGCCGCACTGTCGGAGGGTCAGTGCTGAGCGAGTGCCGCACTGTCGGAGGGTCAGTGCTGAGGGAGTGCCGCACTGTCGGAGGGTCAGTGCTGAGGGAGTGCCGGACTGTCGGAGGGTCAGTGCTGAGGGAGTGCTGCAAAGTCGGAGGGTCAGTGCTGAGGGAGTGCCGCACTGTCGGAGGGTCAGTGCTGAGGGAGCTTCGCCCTGTGAGAGGGTCAGTGCTGAGCGAGTGCCGCACTGTCGGAGAGTCAGTGCAGAGGGAGTGCCGCACTGTGAGAGGGTCAGTACTGAGGGAGTGCCGCACTACCTGAGGGTCAGTGCTGAGGGAGTGCTGCACTGTTGGAGGGTCAGTGCTGAGAGAGTGCCGCACTGTCGGAGGGTCAGTGCTGAGCGAACGCTGCACTGTCGGAGGATCAGTGCTGAGGGAGTGCCGCACTGTCGGAGGGTCAGTGCTGAGGGAGTGCCGCACTATCTGAGGGTCAGTGCTGAGGGAGTGCCACACTGTCGGAGGGTCATTACTGAGGGAGTGCCGTACTGTCGAAGGGTCAATGCTGAGGGTGTGCCGCACTGTGGGAGTGTCAGTGCTGAGGGAGTGCCGCACTGTCGGAGGGTCAGTGCTGAGGGAGCGCCGCACAGTCGGAGGGTCAGTGCTGAGGGAGCGCCGCACTGTCGGAGGGTCAGTGCTGCGGGAGCGCCGCACTGTCAGAGGGTCAGTGCTGAGGGAGTGCCGCACTGTCGGAGGGTCAGTGCTGAGGGAGTGCCACACTGTCGGAGGGTCATTACTGAGGGAGTGCCGTACTGTCGAAGGGTCAATGCTGAGGGTGTGCCGCACTGTGGGAGGGTCATTGCTGAGGGAGTGCCGCACTGTGGGAGGGTCATTGCTGAGGGAGTGCCGCACTGTCGGAGGGTCAATGCTGAGGGAGTGCCGCACTGTCGGAGGGTTAGTACTGAGGAAGTACCGCACTGTCTGAGGATCAGTGCTGAGGGAGTGCCGCATTGTCTGAGGGTCAGTGCTGAGGGAGCGCTGCACTGTCGGAGGGTCAGTGCTGAGGGACTGGACACTGTCGCAGTGTCAGTGCTGAGGGAGTGCCAGACTGTCGGAGGGTCAGTGCTGAGGGAGTGCCGCACTGTTGGAGGGTCAGTGCTGAGAGAGTGCCGCACTGTCGGAGGGTCAGTGCTGAGGGAGTGCCGCACTGTCGGAGGGTCAGTGCTGAGGGAGTGCCGCACTGTGAGAGGGTCAGTACTGTGGGAGTGCCGCACTATCTGAGGGTCAGTGCTGAGGCTGCGCCGCACTGTCGGACGGTCAGTGCTGAGGGAGTGCCACACTGTCGGAGGGTCATTACTGAGGGAGTGCCGTACTGTCGAAGGGTCAATGCTGAGGGTGTGCCGCACTGTGGGAGGGTCATTGCTGAGGGAGTGCCGCACTGTGGGAGGGTCATTGCTGAGGGAGTGCCGCACTGTCGGCGGGTCAGTGCTGAGGTAGCGCCACACTGTCGAAGGGTCAGTGCTGAGGGAGCTCCGCCCTGTGAAAGGATCAGTGCTGAGGGAGTGCCGCACTGTTGGAGGGTCAGTGCTGAGGGAGTGCCGCACTGTCGGAGCGTCAGTGCTGAGGGAGTGCCGCACTGTATTAGGGTCAGTGCTGATGGAGTGCCGCACTGTATTAGGGTCAGTGCTGAGGGACTGGGCACTGTCGGAGGGTCAGTGCTGAGGGAGTGCCGCACTGTTGGAGGGTCAGTGCTGAGGGAGTGCCGCACTGTCGGAGCGTCAGTGCTGAGGGAGTGCCGCACTGTATTAGGGTCAGTGCTGAGGGAGTGCCGCACTGTCGGAGGGTCAGTGCTGAAGGATGTCCCATGGGAATTACCAGGCCATGATGAAGCTGCTTTTGAAACCTTTTGCAATTTTTGGAACAGTTTTGATTTATATCTCAATCGATGATCAAAAGACATTGGACTAGTAGGAGGCCATTCAGCCCATCGTGTCTGCTCTGTTATTCAGTGAGGTTGTTGCTGATCTGATAATCTTCAACTCCGTTTTCCTGCCCTTTCCCCATTCCCGTTGATTCCCTTCCTAATTAAAAATCAGGCTACATCAGCCTTGAATATACACATAACGACCCAGCCTCTACAGCCCTTTGCGGTAAAGGATGCCTAAGATTCACTCCCGTCGGAGAAGAGATTCCTCCTCATCTCTGACTGAAATCAGTGACCCCTTATTCTGAGATGGGTCTGAGAAGATCGCTGTGTAACTAGGATCAGCCTCCTTCAGACTGTATCCAATGCCAGTAAATCTTTCCTTAGGTAAGGGCACCAAAACTTTCCATATTATTCCAGCAGTGGTCTGACTATAATTTTAACAAGACTCCTCTGTTTTTATACTCCCATTTGTCTTGAAAAAAACAGTCAATTTGCATTCCCTATTACCCCCTGAAGTTGGATGCTCGCCTTCTGTGATTAACTGGTGTAAGTGGGTGTGCAACATCATTGAGATCAGTGTTAAACTGTTAATGTTAATTCACTGTCAAAACAAACCACAGGTAAGTAACTTAATCCATATAACTAGTGATTATTCTAATAGGCTACTCAGACATAAACTGTCCATCTGTCTCAAGATATATTCCTGTGTTTGAACACAATATGGAAACTGATCAAATAATTTTACTACCAGCAACAATAATAGATCTGCGCCAAAGACTGAGTAGTAACACCCATAATTAAAATTCCTTATCCTTGTCATTAAGATATTGTATTGCTGATAATTGATCCATCAAAACCTTTCCTTTGTATAGAAGTAGTGGTCTATACTGTAGGTTGGCAATATGTACGATTGCAATACTCTCAGTGTGACGGATATTTGTGCAGAGTATATAAGTTTTCCTTGGTGCGGTTGGCGGCGGGGGGAGGTGTGATATGCTGGGGTACAAAGCAGGCACGCCTGGTGACAAGGAGAGATAGGGAATCAGATTTCCGTCAGGCTTGTTGAAACATTCCCATAGGATGGAGGTGGTCCCGGGGGGAATGTTTAGTCTCAATTCTGCATCTGGAATCAATGCCTCCTGATGTGTTTCACCATGTGTCAGTCACCTGACCGACAAATAGGGCATGCTGGAGAAACTCCACATCTGTGGAGAGAGAAACAGAGTGAACATTTCGAGTCCAAAGTGAAACTTCTGCATGCAGGACTCTGTGATCTCCTGACTGTACCTCTGCAACATTAGCAAGGCAGAATGTGAACAACAACAGCTGCATTTAGATAGCACACTGAGATGAGACAAACTTGAATGGTTTACTTCACTGGTAAGTAAGCCTGCCCTCAGTTTAAGGTGATGCTGCCTTGTCACAGATTTGCTCAGCAGTGGAAATGATTATGCCTTGTTAAAATATTTTTTGTATTGAATTAAAGGAACACTATGGCACAGGAATTGGACAGCCTGACGAGTCTGTACCAGTGTTTACTCTGCCCAGGTGGTCAATACAGCAGGTTACCTGTTTGTTAGACACAGATGAGGCATTTGCTTTTACAGTCAGAGGTTTATTCCAACTCACTCACCAGGAAAATCAACAACATTGACTTCTTGTTCATAAATACTTATATATACATATATATATATATATATGTATATATAAGTATTTATGAAGCTCCTTGGATGCTGCCTGAACTGCTGTGCTCTTCCAGCACCACTAATCCAGAATCTGGTTTCCAGCATCTGCAGTCATTGTTTTTATCTCTCTCTCTCTCTATCGCAGAGCATGCAAGACAATATGTTTCACTGTATCTCAGTACATGTGACAGCAATAAATCAAATCAGATGACCACCCTCAGTTCCGATATGGTTATCACGTGTACTGCAGGTCCATTTGACCTTCGTCAGCTAATACCAGATACATTCTTAAAAACAAACCAATGTCTGTACAATAATAATGAAAAACAAATAAAACAGAAGAATACAAAATAACAACATATTGTACAGAATGATAGCATCTTCCTCATTTTTAGTGCGCATTAGAGTTCCACAGATTTTGTTTTCTCCAACATAGTTTCTTGGAATTAGCTCCTTTCTCTGTAAAACTATTGAAGTTGCCTGTTGCTATCCAGCCATTTCCACTCCGAGATTTCCCTGTTCTCCAACATCTGTTTTAAAACTTCAAAATCAATCCTTCGTTTATTTAATTCACATATTTCATTGAATGCATGTTATCCTATTTACTGATTATTTTATCTCTTGACCTATTGTCAATATAACACTGAGTATTGCTGCTGAACTTTTTTAGAATTCCTTACAATATTTTCACTAAGGAAAATGTCATACCAAAGACAAGAGCATCCATAGCTCAGGTAACTTTTCCTGTTCTTCCTGTTAGTTTCCTGAGTTAAAAGGCAACAAAATAATAAACCTTCCTGCATTTTGAAAACCCCCTCACAGATATTTACATAAGAAGCATCACCAAAAAAAATAAGTTTCATGATCCTGGCATGGTCTGTTGATGGAAATTTTAAAACACAGTGCTCCATTCTTAATATTTTTCCGTGTTCTGTTTGCCAAAATAATATCTTCCACATTGGGATTTTTCATAATTGCACTCAGCTCTAAAACTTTGAAACAAAACAAAATTTGAGGAGGCTGGAGATCTGAAACGAAAACAGAAATTGCTGGAGAAACTCAGCAGGTCTGGCAACCTGTGTGAAGAGAGAAAAACACAATTAACATTGGGTCATTGGATTCAAAATGTTAACCCTGTTACTCTCTCTACAGATGCAGCCAGACCTGCTGAGCTTTTCCAGCAATTTGTTTTTGTTTCTGATATTTCATACCTGCCACCTGACCTTGTTTGGGTCGACAGCTAACTAGGAGAAAGTGAGGTCTGCAGATGCTGGAGATCAGAGTCGAGAGTGTGATGCTGGAAAAGCACAGCAGGTCAGGCAGCATCCGAGGAGCAGAAGAATCAACGTTTCAGGCAAAAGCCCTTCATCAGGAATGAGGCTTGTGGGTTGGGGCTGAGAGATAAATGGGAGGGGGTGGGGCTGAGGTTGTGGGGTGAAGGTAGATGAGAAAGTGATAGGTGGATGAAGGTGAGGGAGAAGGTAATAGGTCAGAAGGAGCAGTGATGGACAGGTCCGGAGGGCTGTACCGATTTGGAGGTTTGGGACTGGGATAATGTTGGGGGAAGGGGAAATGAGGAAGCTGTTGAAACCCACATTTATCCCACGTGGTTGCAGGGTCCTAAGGCGGAATATGAGGCGTTCCTCCTCCAGGTGTCGGGTGATGACGGTTTGGCGGTGAATGCGGCCCAGGACCTGCATGACCTTGATGGAGTGGGACAGGGAGTTGAAGTGTTCAGCCACGGTTTGGTGGGTCTGGGTGTCCCAGAGATGTTCTCTGAAACAATTCGCAAAGTGTCCTTGTTCCCCAATGTAGAGGAGACCACACCAGGTACAATGGATGCAGTAGATGACATTGGTAGAGGTACAGGTAAATTTCTGATGGATGTGGAAGGATCCCTCGGGGCCTTGGACAGAGGTGAGGGGAGTGGTGTGGGTGCAGGTTTTGTACTTCCTGCGGTAGCAGGAAAAGGTGCCAGGAGTGAGGTGTGGGCTGGTGGGGGGGTGTGGACCTGACGAGGGAGTCACTGAGGGAATGGTCTTTCTGGAATGCTGGTAGGGGTGGGGAGGGAAATATATCTTTGGTGGTAGGGCCCGTTTGAAGGTGGCAGAAGTGGCGGAGGATGATGCGATGCACACAGAGGTTGGTGGGGTGGAAGGTGAAGACCAGGGGTTCTGTCCGTGTTGCACTGGGAGGGGTCGGGTTCAAGGATGGTGGTGTGTAAAGTGGACGAAATGTGCTGGAGGGCATCGTCAATCATGTGGGGAGGGAAGTTGCGATTGTGGAAGGAGGAGGACTTTCTAAAGTGGGATTGGTCATCCTGGGAACAGATGTAGTGGAGGAATTGGGGATAAGGGATGGCATTTTTACAGGAGGCAGGGTGAGAAGAGGTGTAGTCTAGGTAGCTGTGGGATTTGGTGGGTTTGTAATAGATGTCTGTGGTTAGTTGGTCGCCAGAGACGGTGATGGAGAGGTCCAGGGAGGTGCCAGAGATGGTCCAGATGAATTTGAGGTTGGGGTGAAAGGTGTTAGTAAAGTTAATTGTCCAATTAAACTTCACAATTCCTCCAATTCAGTTTTGGAAGCCATGACATCCTTTTGTGAGACCCTACCTTTATGAATAGCAAAAGGAGCTAACGTTTTTAAAATAAGATTGCTGATGCAGACTGAGATTTAATCTATTCAGCTTGATCTATATGCAACGTAAAGATACCTGGAAGCTTCTTCCAATGGTGCTAGGGAAACGTGGTAGGATCTACTTTCACTTTAGTAAAGTGACCCACACTGAGATGTGTCAGACTCTGGACATTTGAACCACAATCAGATTTATGTTCCTTCCACGGTGTCCTCACCGCTCTCTGAAGACAAAGAGTCACTTGGCTCTTTAGCCGATCTCCATGCAGGAATGTAGCTTTTAATATCAATTGACCTACACTCTCAAACATTTATTGTAAGCAAAGCCCAGAAAATACTTAATGGCAGGCAAAGCAATTTTGGTAAATCCACCTTGATTCATGATGCTCTGGTCTTTTTTTCACATATCCTGCTGTAACCTTCAGTCCCAGCAGGGGGCAGCTTTTCAGTGCATACCCCGCTCTGTGATAGGGCCGGTTATCCCCTATCTCACACCTCTGTGTACACACCAAAGTGTTTCCAGATCTGTAATTCTTGTTGTTTGGCAGCTTTTATTAACTTGTTTTCCAATAATTCATAGCCACTAAGACATCCTGAACAGGTAGGAGTCTGCTCTGGCTGTTATTTCCGGTTTGAACTATCCTTTCAGTCATTGTTAAACTATACCCTCCATCTTGCCTCCCATCGCTTTCTGTTCTGTTACTATTTGATCCCCCTCCTGTTCACTGGATTTCTTTCAAAAGATTGTGATCTCTCTTCAGGGCCATGCTCTCCCCTGGAGCCTCTGTTTGAGCTTCCACTGCACCACGTTCCCAGTTCATGAACCTGTCTCTCATTCTGGGCAATTTAACAAGTTGTTGTACTTTCCAGGGGCCGTCCCCACAGGTAACAGTCATACTTTCTTCATTGACTGGACACTGTGGAATATTTGAGACTTTAAAGCCCACATTTTAGTTTGTTCATCAGAATTGATATGGCCTTCACCTGACCCTTGTAGTTGGGACTGATCACTGATAGCTGAGGGAACGTTCAGATTTCCGGCTGAAACTGATTGATATGGGCTATATCCCTGGACTATCTGCAAGTAATTCCTACCATGGTCAGCCCACACTCCTGTAGACCATCTGCCAACATTGGAGGAACCATTTTGTTGATTACTGCTTGATCCCTTTCACACACCCCACTGTTCAAAAGGCTTTTTGTTATCGTAATCATAACTATTACATTAGAGTTTGCACAGATATCTCTCTTCATCATGTGTAAGTTATCCCCATCATCAGTGAAAAATGTTATCAGTGCTCCAGTTCTGGGCCAATCCACTATTTCATCTTTTTACCCGCAATTATTTCCTTTTCTTTACTATCTATTATTGTTCACTGAACAAATCTGGTTACTAATTTGACAAAATGTCAAACAAAATACTATTTTCTTTATCCAACACCTTTAAATTCATAATTATTACCTCATAGAAATCCCTGGCTAAGCCGAGATTTACTCTAGACCAGGATGGTGTCCTTTGGTACTTCAGTTGGAAGCTTGACACCATCCAGGGACAAAGCAGCCCCCGCTTGATTGGCACCACATCCACAAACATCCCCTCCCTTCATCATCGACACTAAGTAGCAGCAGTGTGCACTGTCCACAAGATGCACTGCAGAAATTCGCCAAAGATCCTCAAACAGCACCTTCCAAACCTGTGATCACTTCCATCTAGAAGGACAAGGGCAGCAGATAAATGGGAACACCACCCCCTACAAGTTCCCCTCCAAGCCACTCCCCACCCTGACTTGGAAATATATTGGCATTCCTTCACTGTCATTGGGTCAAAATCCTGAGATTCCCTCCCTTAGGGCTTTGTGTGTCTACCTACAGCACATGCAGCTGTTTAAGAAGGCGGTTCACCCCCACCTTCTTAAGGGGCAACTAGGGACGGGCAATAAATGCTGAAGTGACTTCACCTGATGAAGGACAGCGCTCCGAAAGCTTATGATTTCAAATAAACAAGTTGGAGTATAACTTGATGTCATGTGATTTCTGACACTGTATTTTAGTGTATTGGGATTGCATATTTAGAAATGTTTAGTTAATGTTGATTTTAGTTTGTTTGCTACAGTAAAAGTCTTAAAAAGTTAAGAGGATGTTCCTTCTCATGGCCGGGGTGGGGTAGTTACAAATGGGGTTTCCCATTTGATGGAGATGAGGAGGAACATTAGTATTCAGAATGCTCCTTGCTCTGAGAATAGCAAAGTGTGGGCCTCGATATTATTCAAGACTGTGTGAGGTTTTTGATTTACAAGAGAGTCAAGGTTATAAGGGTCATACAGGAAAGCAGAGCTAAGGTCAAGGTCAGGCCAGCCATTATTGAATGCAGATTTAGCTTGATGGGCAGAATGGTCTCTTTGTCAGCCCTTTTAATGCCCCTGATTTGTCACCCCTAAGCCATGGGAGAGCTCGTCCAGGATTCCCTAAAGGTTGATGTGCAGGTTGAATCTGTGATTAAGAAAGCGAATGTAATGTTGTCATTTATCTCAAGAGGGTTGGAATATAAAAGCAGTGATGTGCTACTGAGACTTTATAAAGCTCTAGTTAGGCCCTGTTTGGAGTACTGTGTCCAGTTTTGGTCCCCACACCTCAGGAAGGACATACTGGCACTGGAGCGTATCCAGCGGAGATTCACACGGATGATCCCTGGAATGGTAGGTCTAATATACGATGATCGGCTGAGGATCCTGGGATTGTATTCATTAGAGTTTAGAAGGTTATGGGGAGATCTAATAACAACTTACAAGATAATGCTTGGCTTAGAAAGGGTGGATGCTGGGAAGTTGTTTCTGTTAAGACGGGGAGATTAGGCTCTGTGGGCTCAGCCTTAAAATTAAAGGGGGTAAATTTAGAATGGAAATGAGGAGACATTTCTTCAGCCAGAGTGTGGTGGGCCTGTGGAATTCATTGCCATGGAGCGCAGTGGAGGCCAGGATGTTAAATGTCTTCAAGGCAGAGATTGATAAATTCTTGATCTCTTAAGGAATTAAGGGCTACAGGGAGAGTGTGAGTAAATGGAATAGAAATGCCCATCAGCCATGATTAAATGATGGTGTGGACTCGATGGGCCAAATGGCCTTACTTCCACTCCTATGTCTTATGGTCTTACCTTTTCTGAAATGGATATCCTCCCACTTTGGGTATCAATTTTGTTCTGCACCTTTCTCAGTGCCTTTATATCCTCATAATGTTGACCAGAATTGGACACTCGAAACCAAAGAGCATCCGAACCAAAATATACAGAGGACATGAAAACAGGGGGAGGCTGTTCAGCCCCTTGAGCCTCTTCTGCCTTTCAATGGCTGATCTGTGACCGATAACGCCACTCGCCTTCTCCCACGGCCATTAATATCTGTGATGAGTAATATCCTTCCAGCCTTCAATTTAACATGAACACTTGATCAAGCTTTAACTGTGACTGCAAAGCCCACTATATCATTGAAGGTATGAAGCTTTACTTAAATTGTTCACTGCCTCGGTTAAAACGAAGGAGAAAAAACAATTGTCATATAACTATGTTACATGTTTATCTGCTGTAATATAAAACAAAACACAGGCAATAGTTAAATAAAAACCAAAATAACTGAGGGTGCTGGAATCAGACACAAAAACTGAGATTGCTGGAAAAACTCAGCAGATTCTGAGGAAAGGTCACTGGACCCGAAACGTTAACTCTGATTTCTCTCCACAGATGCTGCCAAACCTCCTCAGTTTTTCCAACAATTTCTGTTTTGCTTGTAAGTGATATCTAGTTGTTGTAAATCTCTTTGACCATCTCACTAAAGGGCTGTTACACAAAGGCACCGACATCTGTGCACTATTAAATATGCAACTAATCCAAATCTTCCAATTCAAATTGCTGACCAATCCCACACACAGCAATGTGTTGTAGGAGTCATTAGGAATTTCTGTAACTCAGCATTTTACAGATCTGTCATTTCACTTTTCAGTAACAATGTGATGTCGGTGTGTATGATATCCATTAGTGAATTTTTGCTGTTTTAATTCTGAAATTATTTCTTCTTCCATTGGGAAAGTGAAGGCTGGGGGAATGATCTGTATGTTTGTCTTGTCACAGTATCCTGTAGCAGTGCACATTCCTCATCCACTTCTCTGTCACCAACACAGCCAAAATATTTCATGACTAACCAAATGAACAAGCAAGTGTGTATTTTTTTCAAACACCTTTCTCATCAGCAGACACCCAAAGAGTTTCATGGTCAGTAACAGATGAAGTGCAGTTAAAAGTGCTTTGTAGGAAGATGTGATCTCCATGCACATAAGCAGCAGGATCTCACAGTGATGTTGTGATTAATGATGAGTTCATCTGTTTGGTGCTATCTGCTGTTTTTAGTGCAAAGTTTGACGTTGGGTCTGTGTTGATTCGGCTGCAGTGAGTACAGTTTGGGTAGGAGTAAATAAGTAAGACCATAAGACATAGGAGCAGGAGGAGCCCATCAAGTCTGCTATCCCATTCAATGCGATCATGGCTGGTCAGATAACCTTCAACTCCATTTTCCTGCTTTTCCTCAGAGACCTTAACTCCTTTACTGACTGAAAACTGGTTTATCTCAGCCTTGAATATACCTGCACTTAATCACCCAGCCTCTGAGGCAGAGAATTCCATGGATTCACTCCCCTTGGAAAAAGGAAATTCCTCCTAAATATAGGAAGCTCATGATTCTAACAACTCTGCAGCAATCCCTTCTGCAAGTACCCACAGAGATCGAGTTAAACTGAATGATAATTATTCCACATCAGCCATGGTGAAACAGGCTGCCAATATTAACCACCAAGTGTTAGTTCTTAACCAAATTACCAAGAGGTAATCCAAGATGGAGGGCTGGAAAAATCTTTGGCTGTAACAGGCTGCTCCTTTTTTGAGGTATTTTTAGGTGCTGGAGGTGATTTCCTCGAATTCCAGAAGCAGCAATTCCTGTTTTATACGCTGTTGCATTGTTTTGGAACTTTGGTAAAAAAAAGAGTCAAAACAACAGCAGTTTTAAAAGGGAGAGTAACAGACAAAAGCAGTACATGGTGAGGCAGTGCATGGTGAGGCAGTACATGGTGAGGCAGTACATGGTGAGGCAGTGCATGGTGAGGCAGTACATGGTGAGGCAGTGCATGGTGAGGCAGTACATGGTGAGGCAGTACATGGTGAGGCAGTACATGGTGAGGCAGTACATGGTGAGGCAGTACATGGTGAGGCAGTGCATGGTGAGGCAGTACATGGTGAGGCAGTACATGGTGAGGCAGTACATGGTGAGGCAGTACATGGTGAGGCAGTACATGGTGAGGCAGTGCATGGTGAGGCAGTACATGGTGAGGCAGTACATGGTGAGGCAGTACATGGTGAGGCAGTGCATGGTGAGGCAGTGCATGGTGAGGCAGTACATGGTGAGGCAGTGCATGGTGAGGCAGTACATGGTGAGGCAGTACATGGTGAGGCAGTGCATGGTGAGAGAGCGAGAGAAAGCTACAGTATACTATTCTTGGAAAAGAAGGAAAAATGTTGGGGGAGAAACAATTGAATTTTAATTCAAATGTTTTCATTTCTGTGTATTAAATAATCCAGTCTTTGCTCGATTGCTGCACTTCATTCGTGAATTAACCTTTCACTTTATCTTGCCAACATCTTTCGTGTAATCAGTGCTGGCAGAAACACATTTACTGCCTCTTAATTTTACATTCTATTTGTGCATTTGGATTAGATAATGAAAATCATTAATCCTGAAATCAATAACTGAATGGATTTAAAGTGCTTTGAAGTAACCTGAGGATGTGACAGGCACTATGTAAATGCATATTCTTTCTTCTCAGGTTGTAATCGTTGGAAGCAGATTCAAGGTAACTTTTAAAAGGAAATTGGAGAGATGCCTGAAGGATGTAACATTTGCAGAGGCACATGGAAAGAGGAAGGGAGTGGGTTGGTTCTGTATGGCCTCCATCAGTGCTGTATTAATCAACAAACCTATAGCCATAAAGATTTTGAAATAATATTGCTTTTCCACTCTCCTCACATTTCCGAAATCCAGATCTCACCTTCACAAGTAGATCCCATCAATAATTCATTGGATCAACTCTTCACTTTCTCACTTTGAAGTTAACAAAATACCAGATCCACTGGCCCTCACTGTAACAAACTGCAGGATGTGTGCATCCTGTTCCAGTGGACCCCTTCTGGTTCAGACATTACCCCTCTGGTAACTCCAGCTTTAGTCCCAGTCACAGAGATGAGAGAGAGTGCAATGTGGACTCTCTCTCAGTCAGTAACTAGCCTCAACATCACTATGATCTCAGCAGCTCCTCCTTGTGGGGACACATGGAAGCACAGCCCTTTGTGGCCCTGGGTGAAAACCAGAGCGACTTGCAGGAGGCTTGTCTTGTAGATTTACTTGCATCTGTTCCCACCTGCATGTGGAGGCAGCCTGACCTGTGAACCAAGCTGCCAGCTGGGGGTAGCTGTCTCCTCTCCAGTCTGCTGGATTGAGACATCTTTCAGGGCTAAAGTCCCTGACATTTGAGCCCAAACACAGCCTGATATCTAAATAGATCATCTCCCCAGTCATTCCTGCAGCTGACCAGGTGCCAATGTTGTGTTTAATATTCCTCCGGGCACAGTGGGGAAGGTCAGTGTGGGGACTGCTGGTGTTTGAGCTGATGGTCTCCGTGGATGTGGAGAGAACACTCCAGTGTCTCTCAAAGCTGAGGACTAGTGCATTAATCCCTGCTTTATATTGTTAAAGGCAACTCATCTGAATGGATCAGTGAAGCCAATCACAGAATTGAAACTATACCGAAGGAGGCCATTCAGACCATAGTGCCTGCTCTGGTTCTATCCCCTTATGCCAATCTCCCACCTTTCCCCCATATCCTTACACACCATTTATATCCAAATAACAACTGAACCTGCCTCTACCACATACCCAGGCAGAGCATTCCATCCACTGACTATTCGCTGGGTGTAAAAACTTTTCTCACATCGCCCTTGCTTCATTTGGAAATCATCTTAAATTTATGCCCCTTTGTTCTTTTCTCTCGTACAAACAGGAGCAGATTCTCCCCAACTACTCTGTCCAGCTGCTCATGATTTTGAAAGCTCTGTCAAATCTTCTCCAGTTTCTTCTGTTCAGGGAGAACTGACTCAACCTCTTTAATCTATCCTCAGCATGGAAGTTCCTCATTCCCAGAACCATTCTTGTAAATAGTTTCTGCACTCTCTCCAATGCATTCACATCTTTCCCATAACATAGTGCCCACAACTGGACCCAATACTCCAGCTGAGGTTCTACTGAATGTCTTATACAAATTCAAAATCACCTCCTTGCTCTACTTCTCTAAGTGTGTTGCTGGAAAAGCGCAGCAGGTCAGGCAGCATCCAGGGAACAGGAGAATCGACGTTTCGGGCATAAGCCCTTCTTCAGGAGGCCCTGAAGAAGGGCTTATGCCCGAAACGTCGATTCTCCTGTTCCCTGGATGCTGCCTGACCTGCTGCGCTTTTCCAGCAACACATTTCCAGCTCTGATCTCCAGCATCTGCAGACCTCACTTTCTCCTACTTCTCTAAGTCCCTATTAATAAAGCTGAGGACAATGTCTGCTTTATGGATTGCAGACTGGACCTATATGATGCAGCTTGAGTACTTTTATCTGACTAAGAGCCCTCAGTCAATTCCTGAAAATGTTTAATACACTCTGGGCCAAACAAATGTCCATTTTTTACCACAAGGGGACACTATTGTTACATTTCCACAGCCTTGTCTAGCACATGATGTGGAGGTACCGGTGTTGGACTGGAGTGGACAAAGTTAAAAATCACACAACACCAGGTTAAAGTCCAACAGGTTTAATTGGAAGCACTAGCTTTCGGAGCGCTGCTCCTTCAGGTGGTTGTGGAGTATTAGATCATAAGACACAGATTCTGCTATAAATTCTGTGCCTTACAATCTTATTCTCCACAACCACCTGATGAAGGAGCAGTGCTCCGAAAGCTAGTGCTTCCAAATAAACCTGTTCGACTTTAACCTGGTGTTGTGTAATCTTTAACTTTGTCTATAGTATTGTTAGATAATGGGTGGTATGGGATACCACAACATCTCAAACAGTCAGGTCACTTTGGAAGGATGATAAGCTTTCTGTGTCTTCTGTATTGAATAGGGCACATTCTCAGACTAGCCTTAATCTTGTTGACTACATCATGAAGTCAGCAACAGAAAGAGTGGACGTGGGAATAGCTCAGACACTAACTGTATCAATCCAGATCTGCAATGTGTACCTGTGAGCTTAACTCGAATCCTGGATGTTAACGGGAGGTTCTGTAATGGTACTTCCATTGGACTTTCAGGGCAGTCACTTCAATTCTATCTTGGTGAAAGATAGTCACTGCTTGGATTTATCTGGCATTAATGTTACTTGCCACTCATCAGCCGAAGCCTGGATATTATCCAGATCTTGCTGTATTTGGACACAGACATCTTCTGTGTCTGAGGAGCGCTGAGTGGTGCTGAATGTGACATAATCATTGGCTGTTTTCTTGTTAGGTATAGAGACCTGGTGAATCTGGGTTTGTCAGAGAAATTGGATAGAAATAGTGTGTCAGGGAAATTGGGAATGTTGAGATTTGATGACAACTTGGGGAATAGTGGGATTGAATTGCTGCCCTCTCCTGGTGAGTCACAGTATTAGTGTAAATTACATGTTTTATTGGAAACTGCTCAAAATGACCTTCTGACCTTTAAAAAAAAGGTTGCCTCTGCAAATCTAAGTCCAAAATCCTATATATTTCTACTCTAGAACTCAAGTTCCTAAATAATAAGGATCCACCAGGGAGGATCAACTGGAGAAGGTCCACAAGGCAGATTCTCTGCTTTAAATGGATGATCTTCTCATTTTGAGACATACCTACATGGGCCAGAGCTCAGCTGCATTGTGCTATCCTCCTGCTCATTCACATCCTGGCCAGACACTGCCACCTCCACCCCACCCCAGTCTTGTCAGGTCTGTTATTAGGCAGGTGGGTGGAGGTGGGGCAGGGCAGGAGGACTGGGCATTGCCCCCTCTGGCTTCTGCCCCTCGCCCTGTGTAGAGCGTTTAGACCCCTCACAGGGAAAATTCTGCAACTGTTCCTGAGCTGGACCAGCTCCTGGAAGCCATTTTGAGGATGCCAGGGGTCTCTCGATTGAACGCTCAGTCACTACCGAGCTGTGTGGATCCGCTTTCTGTGGACAGGACATAACTGGGCAGATTTCCACATTGTTGAGTAGCTGCCAGTGTTGTAATCATTATGGAGCAGTTTGGCTACGGGCGTGGCAAGTTTCACATTTGTCACAAGACTTGTAGTTTCAGCCTGTCCTTGGAGGGTTTACATTTCGAAAGCCTTTCCTCTGTGATAAGCTGCTCAGGTGCCTGCTTTAAAACAATGTGTTTTGTTTTGATTTGAGTTATTTCACTGGGCAGCATTTCTACTTCATGATAACAACGTCAGGCTGAAGTTCGGCAACATTGGAAAACAAAGTTTACCGTAATCTCTGGGTTATTTTACTTGCATAATCCTGGGTCACAATCACTCAGACCCTTCGGCTCAGGGGTTTGTTTGATAACCCTTTGTTCTCTAATGAGCTCTTCAAAGTCTGTGATTTTTCCACTGATTGGGTACAGAATGTTTCCTCTTGCTTAGATACAAAAGGGCTGTATTTTGTTCCTTTTCATCACAGTTTCATCCAGTCACTGACTGCGCTGACCAACAAGACCAGAGGTTCCATGTCACTGCACAGTCAGTGGATCAGTTGGTGGCTGTCTTGGAATCATAGGATTCTGTGCTCAAGTCCCCCTCAAGCATACAGCCCCGGCCCTCTGACTCTCTACAGAGAGCTGCAGCTTCTCTCCGTCAAATGAGGTCATAGTCATAGAGTCATACATCACAGAAGAGGCCCTTTGCTCCATCGAGTCTGTGCTAACCTATCTACACTCGACCCACTTCGCAGAACTAGCTCCATAACCTTGAGTGTTGTGACATTTCAAGTGCTTATTGAAGTAGGTTTATTTTAGAGGCTGTGGGGATTCCTGCCTCCCAGACTCCCACCAGTCTCTGGGAATTGCTGGAGAAACTCAGCAAGTCTGCTAGCATCTGTGGAGAGAGAAGCAGAGTTAATGTTTCAGGTCCAGTGACCCTTCTTCAGAAACACAATTATTTGCCTTTTTAGTCAAGTTCCCTTTAACCTCTCACCTTTCACTTTAAAATTCTGCCCCCTTGCTATTGACCCTTAAACTAAGGGGAGCAGCTGCTTCCTATCCCCCTGTCCCTGCTGCTCATTATCTTACACACCTCGATCAGGTGCCCCTTCAGCTTTTTTTGCTCCAAACATCCCCAGCTTACCCAGCCTCTCTCCATCATTAAAATGCTCCTGGTGAATCTCCCTCTGCACCCTATCCGGTACAATCACCCCCTTCCCATAGTGTGGGGACCAGAACTGCACACAGTCCTGTGGGGCTCCAACTGAACCTCCCTGCTCCTAGAATCTATCCTGGGAAATTGCAAGGCAGGTATCCTGTCTGCCTTTTATCTCCCCTATTAGGCCATCCCTCTGCCTTCACTGTGGACAGATGTTATTACTGAGACTCTTTCTGCCCACTCTGGTCAATGTAAAACCTCCCAAGCCCTTATTGTAAGTTGGTGGGTCCTCTCCAGTGCCCACATTAACATTTATCCCCTAGCCAACATCACAAACAGAAGATTATCTGGTCATTACTGTGTTACAGCTTGCAGGAGCTGCCTGTATGTAAATTGGCTGCTGCGTTTCCCACTCATAGCGCCAGAGACCCTGGTTCGATTCCCACCTCGGTCAACTGTCTCTGTGAGTTTGCACATTCTCCCCATGTCTGCGTGGGTTTCCTCTGGGTGCTCCAGTTTCCTCCCACAGTCCAAAAATGTGCAGGTTAGGTGAATTGGCCATGCTAAATTGCCCCATAGTGTCCAGGGATGTTTAGGGTACATTAGACAGGGATAAATGTAGAATAATGGGATAAAGGAGTTGGTCTGGGTGGGTTACTCTTCGGAGGTTTGTGTTTACTTGTTGGGATTCTCTGATTCTATGAGTGACTGCACCTGAGAAACATATCACTAACTGAGAAGCAGTCTGAGGAGTCTTCTGGTCGGGAAAGGTGCTATGGAAATGCAAGTCTTTCTTTCATTAATTTTACTGCAAGGCTGGAAACAGCTACTCTTCCTTTGTGTTTTTCATTGATTGCCCAGGGATTGCTTACCAGAGTTTTGGACAAAAACTGCAATCATTTCCATTGATCTTCCTGATGGAGGATGCTTGTGAAAGGTGAGATAAACCATTCTCTGGTGACGTAAGGGGTGGGATTTCTATGTACATTAATATAAATTATGTTAGAGTTTGGATTTTGAACTAGTGGTATGTAGGTTTGGCCTGTGTGTATGAGGGGTTATAATCATTAATTTGTCAGACTTTCTGGTGCCATGTGTGAGAAAGCAACTCTTGAAGTGACCATGAGAATTTGTTTGTATTGAGCATTTTGCGATTGAAGAGATTAACCATTGAAACCTTGGTTTTGGTTTAAAAAAAATGAAGAACTGATTCTTTTATCTTCACAGAAAGCCTGTCGGTGGGAAGGTATTTAGTTTCAGTTCACAGAAAGCCTGGTTGAGGTTAGAAAACAATTCCTCCTGCAGAAAGGAGTTTGTTCAGAACAGTTGGGGAATATGTTACCTCAGTGTAAGGGTTTTATTTTGGAAATTCCAGACCAGGTGTATTTGGTTAGAACCCTGAAGGGATTATTTGAAGCCAAGGAAGTTTAGGCTCAGTCTTGTGAATAATCAAGGAACAAGCTATCCAATTCTCAAGACCAGGAATTGAAAGAGACAATTCGGCCAAAACTACAGTTGGAATAGAGAAGGGAGTTTTTTTTCTGGTGTCTAAGTATTATGAAGTGATGCTGTTGATATATATGGGACTTTATTTTACACCATGTATTTGAAATCTTTCAATTGTGTTATATGTAAATAGCTTGGTTTATTCTATTTTATCTTTATTTCTTTTGCATAATAAATTTCTGTTAAAACAAACCCCGCAGCATTGTGTGCTTGTGTTTCAGTGAGGGACCCCCTTGTTAAATTTTTTCAAAATCTATTAAGCGAGATTTCAAACTACAATCTGACTTGTCCTGGAGTCACATCACCTGGGATCAGATTGTTCTCTGCTGGGACAAAGCTCCTCCAATGGGGATTTGGCTGCTCCTGTTACAACCACAAACTAAAACCAACCTTATAATGAACTCACAAAATCATTGAAATCCATCTTTGACCCCAGCTTGTAGTTTGTACTTTGACAATTATGTTTTCGGGGGTCATTGCTGGGTCAATCTCTCAGTGGTACAATGAAGAGAAGGATTGATTTTCTGAATGTAAATAATTCCACTTCTGTAACACTGCCACTCCGTGACCATCCCACAGCTCACCAGCTGCTGAAACCTTCATTCTCGCCCCTTGACCATTCCAATGGAGTCGAGAGAGTGGTGCTGGAAAAGCACAGCAGGTCAGGCAGCATCCGAGGAGCAGGAGAATCGACGTTTCAGACAACGGAGGGGTGAGCCTCCCACATTCTACCCTCCACCAACTGGAGCTCAACCAGAGTGTCAGGATTGTATTGGACTTCCCACCAAGTCCCATCACGCCCAGAGCTCACTGATTTACATAGGCTCCAACAATGACCTCAGAGATCCATATAGCAGCACAGACAATTAGACAGACCTTATTCTGCTCACCATTGCCAGCACCTCCATTTTAACATTCTCATTCTTATTTTCAACTTCTCTACTGGTCTCAGCAGTCTGCATCTTTGTAGATTCCAACGAGCCTCCGAGATCATTGTACTCCTCCCAGTCTGGCCTCTTGTGGGTTCTCGATTTTAATAAAAAAAACTGAAAGAGCTGTGGTTGATGTATATCAGAAACAAAACCAGAAATTGCTGGAAAAGCTCGTCAGGTCTGGCAGCATCTGTGGAGAGAAATCAGAGTTAACGTTTCAGGTTGAGTGACCCTTCCTTGAAACTAAGTTCTGAAATATTAACTCTGATTTGTCGTGATTTTCTTTAATCCTCTCTGTAGGGGGTGTTGCCTTCAGCTCCCTTACCCCTAAGCTCTGGAAGTCCTTACAGCTGCTCCATGCATGAGGACTCAGCCTCCTTCTACGATCAAGAGAATCACAGCTGGTCTTCTCAATACTTTTACATTAACTTGTTCAGGGATGTTCTGACGTAGCTCTGGAGCTGGTGGGACTTGAGCTCAGACCTCCTGGCTCAGAGGGAGGATGCTATCACTGTCCCACAAGAGCTCCCTGATTGTCGACCTTGACTCCATATCCCTGTCCCTACCTTTTGCTTTCCTTAAAGATCTTTCAATCACTCCCTGAAAACCGGCTTCCCTTGACCAAACGTTTGGGTCACATGTTGTAATAACTCATTTTGTGGCTGTGTCAAACATGGGATTTGCCCCTGAGTATTAATTCATTAAAGAAGGTGTAGCCAAGTGTGAAAATGATTTTCTGTGCATTTCCACATCTTGGAATTCTATGCTTTTTTTTCTCAAATATAAAATAAATTCGAGCACCCAATTTAAAAGACGTCAATTGACAAAGTGTGCATTTACATTAAAACAAGAAACGGGATGAGCTGTTTCTTTGTGTTTGCATTTCAGAATGTGCTTTTGGCAGCTGAGAAATGCTGATGTGTTTGAGAAGCTCTGACATTGACTGAAATGACCAAGATCCGGGAAAAGTCAAGAGCACAGACAAAGCGGCTGGTGTTTCCTTCGTTGTGAGTGAGCCGCAGAGTCGTTTTGTGTGATTGACAGCTCGAGTTCCAGTTCTGGTTTTAATATGTTGTGGGTAACAACAAGCCTTCAGGAATCTGCTGCAGATCTGGATAAACACCCCCATGGAGTCTGAAATCCAAAGTCCAGATGTACAAAGGCTGGAGTCTTGTGCAAGGTGTGAACGCTGGAGTTAACCAGTGCCAAGTGCAGGTGCTGTACACAAGTGAAGGTATGCTGGAAGTTATATATTTGTAGGATTTACTGAACTAATACACATCAAAAACTGACTAAATAGAAAAGGAAGTTGAGAAGCCAACTGTTCAACAAGTAGTTTGTCAAACAGAGCGGAAAGATCTCGAGGAGATAATTGACAAATTCTCAAAAGGGCATAGAAATGCTTCTCATTTTAAAATAATGAAAATAATTATTTCAGAGTAGCCAAAATGCTAATGCGAAGGAATCTTATGGATTAAAAAAACTGATTTATTGAGGTGAGCAACTGAAGGATTTCTTGGGATATTTTCAGAAGAAGTTTGAATGGTGCGTGAGTCTGTACCTGCCCCATTGCCATCAATATCCCAGCACAGTCTATGTGTCACAGGCTCTGAGGCTGTAAATGATGAAGAATTGATCTGGTCCAGGGTAAGGAACCAGCTGAGGGATTCCTAAGTGAAGTGACAGCGTGTTAATGTTCAGGTTCCTATCCATTCATGCACTGCAGGTTAGGATTAAAGGCACACTGATCTTCTTCGGAGTTTGAAAATAGTCAGAAAATGAGCAGCTGACCATTTGCTGTTGTTTAATAGCGCAGTGCTAGCAGAAGAGGAGTTATTATTAGGAACGTAGTTATGGGTTTTATTCTCCCTCTTTAATCAGGTTAGGTAGCCCCTGGTGAGCACTGTTACAAAAGCTAATAGGATTCTTGTGATGCAGTGATAGTTTGTTTGATGTGATTTGAATTAAGACTGTCACGTGGGCCGAGATACAGTGAAATGTTTTGTTTTGCATGCAATAGCAGCAGCACATTAGAATGTGTTAGGGTCATAGAACAGAGCAAGGAATACAATATTACAGCCGCAGTGAAGGTGCTCAGACAGCAAGGTCAATACTAAATGTGAATGTTGAGAGGTCCATTCAGAAGTCTAATAACAGCCCGGGAGGCCCAGGTTTAAGCCCACCTGCTTCAGATCAGGGTCAGAGCATGTCTGGTCCAGTTACTTCAAAATATTTAGCAAAAATGTGATTAAATGGTCAATGGGAAATCATAGAAATGCAGCAGAAACATATCAAAATCAAATCAAAACATCATTACCTGGGAGGGGAGGGGAGGAGTGAGCTGATACACTCCAGTTCCTGTATTAGACATCAGCCCCTAAAGACAGGTTGAGGTTTTAATCCTGGTTACATTAATTAAGGAAGTAACTGGATTATGGTTGACATTTCACTTCTCAGAAGCTTTTGACAAAATTAAACTCTCAAACACTTTCTCCAGAGGCAAAGTCTTTTTTTTTGTCAAAGTTGGTGCTTTGATTGAGTAAAGCTGAGGAGGAACTGGGAGAGGCATCAGAAGAAGTGTATAATTTAAAATCTGCAGTTGGTGAGTGGAAGACGGTTGAAACTAGGAAAAGGGAACCATAGTTTCATTCAGTGATCTGTGGGTGACTGGATGGTCTGTGGAGGGGGTTGTGTCGTACAGAGCTAACAATTCCAAAGGATTGTGAACAGGGTGGAGAAGTGAAAGAGGTTAAAGAAATGGAAGAGGAACAAGTTAGATAGGGATGGTCATGTGAAGGTGACATATTCAATAAGGAAATGATACTTTGTGCAGAATCGAATCCAAACTGATTGAGTTAAGTTTACACAGAATGTTGTTCAAAAATTACAGATTGTGATGGTGGTCTGAAACTGTGATAATGCACAATTTAATCTCCTGTGTAAATTATTTAAAGTATAGTTATAGTGACAGAAGTATGAGTTAAAGGCATACTCATGGATGGACAATAAATGCTGGCCCAGTCACTGAGACCCACGTCCCCAGAAAGGATCAGAATTGGTATGCTCCTTGCTGGTTCTGTTGGTGAAAACACAGTGGGACAGGAGTCGCATTCACCTTCCCACCCTGGATATAACAGAACTTGTGAATAAGGAGAAGGAGGAGGCAGTTCAGCCTCGCCTGTCTGTTCCATTATCCAACATGATCTGTACTTGACCTTAAATCCTCATTCCCACAGATTCCTTATTACCTTATTACCTGGGGACTCCTTATTGCAAAATGTCCAGATTACAGAGGAGGAAGTGCTGGATGTCTTGAAACGGGTAAAGGTGGATAAATCCCCAGGACCTGATCAGGTGTACCCGAGAACTCTGTGGGAAGCTAAAGAAGTGATTGCTGGGGCTCTTGCTGAGATATTGGTATCATCGATAGTCACAGGTGAGGTGCCAGAAGACTGGAGGTTGGCAAACGTGGTGCCACTGTTTAAGATAGGTGGTAAAGACAAGCCAGGGAATATAGACCGGTGAACCTGACCACAGCGGTGGGTAAGTTGTTGGAGGGAATCCTGAGGGACAGGATGTACATGTATTTGGAAAGGCAAGGACTGATTAGGGATAGTTAACATGGCTTTGTGCGTGGGAAATCATGTCTCACAAACTTGATTGAGTTTTTTGAAGAAGTAACAGAAGACTGATGAGGGCAGAGCAGTAGATGTGATCTGTATGGACTTCAGTAAGGCATTCGACAAGGTTCTCCGTGGGAGACTGATTAGCAAGGTTAGATCTCATGGAATACAGGGAGAACTAGCCATTTGGATACAGAACTGGCTCAAAGGTAGAAGACAGAGGGTGGTGGTGGAGGGTTGTTTTTCAGACTGGAGGCCTGTGACCATTGGAATGCCACAAGGATTAGTGCTGGGACCTCTACTTTTTGTCATTTACATAAATGATTTGGATGCGATAAGAGGTACAGTTAGTAAGTTTGCAAAATTGGAGGTGTAGTGGACAGCGAAGAAGGTTACCTCAGATTACAACAGGATCTGGACCAGATGGGCCATTGGGCTGAGAAGTGGCAGATGGAGTTTAATTCAGATAAATGTGACGTGCTGCATTTTGGGAAAGCAAATCTTAGCAGGACTTATACACTTAATGGTAAGGTCCGAGGGAGTGTTGCTGAACAAAGAGACCTTGGAGAGCAGGTTCATAACTCCTTGAAAGTGGAGTCGCAGGTAGATAGGATAGTGAAGAAGGCATTTGGTATGCTTTCCTTTATTGGTCAGAGTATTGAGTACACGAGTTGGGAGGTCATGTTGCGGCTGTACAGGACATTGGTTAGGCCACTGTTGGAATATTGCATGCAATTCTGGTCTCCCTCCTATCGGAAAGATGTTGTGAAACCTTGAAATGGTTCAGAAAGATTGACAAGGATGTTTCCCAGGGTTGGAGGGTCTGAGCTACAGGGAGAGGCTGAACAGGCTGGGGCTGTTTTACCTGGAGTGTCAGAGGCTGAGGGGTGACCTTATAGAGGTTTACAAAATTATGAGGGGCATGGATAGGGTAAATAGGTAAAGTCTTTTCCCTGGGGTCAGGGAATCCAGAACTAGAGGGCATAGTTTTAGGGTGAGAGGGGAAAGATATAAAAGAGACCTAAAGGGCAACTTTTTCACACAGAGGGTGGTACATGTATGGAATGAGCTGCCAGAGGAAGTGGTGGAGGCTGGTACAATTGCAACATTTAAGAGGCATTTGGATGGCTATATGAATAGGAAGGGTTTGGAGGGATATGGGCTGGGTGCTGGCAGGTGGGTCTAGATTGGGTTGGGATATCTGGTCGGCATGGACGGGTTGGATCGAAGGGTCTGTTTCCGTGCTGTACATCTCTATGACTCTATGATTCTATGACTTACCCATCACCTCGCTTAACTAGAACCTGCGCAACTCTGAGTGAACACTGTCCTGTGACCCAGCTCCACTACACTCTGCACAAAGAGAGCTCCACTGGCACATTAGTCAGGAGAGAGGAGAACTCTGCTTCATCTCCATTTGAAATGGAAGACCCTTTTATTTAAGTTGTTCTCGTCTCTCCCACAAAAGAAACCATTCTCTCAGCACCCACTCTCAGGATGGTAAATGTTTCAATGAGATCACCTCGCAATCTTCCAGATTCTAATGGACAGATGCCCAGCATGTCTGACCTTTCCTCATGAGATGATTCACCACTAAACCGAGAATGAATTGAGTACTCCTTCTCTGAACTCCTTCTAACACATTTATATCCCTTGCTTAAATAAAGAGACTAGAACTGAATACGTATTGAGTCCAGTATGACTCTTTTTAAGAGTTTTAAGGAAGAGTCATATCAGACTTGAAACATTAACTTGTTTTTCTCACCACAGATGCTGCCAGACCTGCTGAATTTCTCCAGCAATTTCACTGTTTATTTCAGATTTTCAGTATTTGCAGAATTTTGCTTTTGTTTACTGGAGAAATCTCCTCCTGCTCTTCAGGCAGCCCCATGGGCTCTTTTAGATGCCAGTTCAGATTTGACAACACCTAGCATGTGATATAATGTGATCTCTGTCAGTATGTGGCACTCTGAGTTGTCTTACGACACATAGAGTTACTGTTTCTGTTTACACTGTACATTTACGGCACACGTCATACATTCTGTGGTGTTTATAGCCTAGGCTGTTTTATGCAGTTTATTCCATTGAGAAGGGCCTCACACTGTGATCTAACCCCACTGAACCTCCATGGTGGCTTCTCCCAAACTTTGCTGTGAGCCTGACCTCGTGGTGCAGATTACAGCCCAAGGATAAATCCTCTATCGAGAACACGAGGGACACCAGAGAGAAGGTTGAGAGTTCCAGCAGGGACCTGACAGGGAAGCCCTTGCCTGGAGACAGAGATCATTGTCAGCAATTTAGAGTCCTCCATGTGGCTGAGGAATTGTCTCCTCACTGAGTTGGCTGTTTGCAGTTTCTGACCATCTGCCAAACTGGGCAAAGGACTGACATCATAGAGACAGCAGAAGGCCACGACAAATGCAAAAGCACAAATTGAAGTCAGTGTGAATTGAAAAGTATTTAATAATAGTTATTAGATGTATATATTTATTTAATATCTGTAAGAACATGTTCATTTATCACTGGAGCTCCTGAAGTGCTGCACGTGTAATAGCCAAGTAACATCACTTGGTGGGGCTGTTGCTGTTGAGGGAGTTCCCTGTAGTGACGGCTGGTCAATATTTCACTCAGATATTGAGGAGGTTTTGGTGCTGAAGATGGTAAAGGGCAAAGTCGAGGGCAGCGCGACATAGGGGGTGAATTAGGCACAGTTCACTGTCGAGTGTCTCAGAGCAGACAAGCTGCAGTGGGCATGTGAGGATGATGCCAGAGAAAAGCACCACCTGCTGGCAGTGTGACAGCTGAGCCCCAGCAGGAGGCGCTGAAAGCAGCTGGATGAAGAACATGAGGATTAGGAGAACAAAGAGGCCATTCAGCCCCTTCAATTTGCTCCATTGTTTAATAGGATCACTGTCAATCTTCCCTGCACTGTTCCAGTATCCAGACATTCTACAGGACTGCAAGGGGGAAGGATCCTGTAATTAGAAAATCACTATAGCTGGTAGTTGAAGCAAGAATTGAACTGCCCTAATGATTTAAACAATCAAGATTATTATCTCAATCTGTAAATTTCTTTCATGTATGTCAGAGAGTGGAGAGAGTGACTGATGGAGAAACTGATTAATTAAAGTGCAGGGTCAGTTAGACTCTAGATGTCAGCTCTCTTCTCTCCTTACAGATGCTGCCAGACCTGCTGAGATTTTCCAGCATTTTCTCTTTTGGTTTCAGGCTTCACCCACTGCTTCACATTAATGTACATGTTAACATTTACTGAGAAAAGTAAACGTTTATTTTTGAATTTGTTTGCAGTTCTACTGAAATGGACACTGAGTTTCTTTGTAATTTCAGTTGTTTTGACGTTGAAGCTGCAGAGATGATGGATCCAGGGGCAGACTGTGACATCGGGCAGGCAGCTCTTGAGTGTCGAGGAGTCACTCTCTCCTACGCAAAGCTGAAAGTACTCGATAACCTTAACCTGACCCTGCCACAGGGCCAGATGTAAGTGTCCTGCTCGATGGCGATCGGTAAACATTGTTGTTGTCTTGGAGATAGGAACACAAGAATTAGGATTGGGCCAATCAGTGCCTCCAGCTCACTTCACTAACTAACTGTGGCCTGAACTCCATGATCTTGCCTCTCCCCTCCGATCATTTTGAACTTCCTCCTTAGTCAAAAATCTATCTGCCTCTGCCTTAAAAATATTCAGCAACCCCACCACCACCGTTCTCTGGGGAAGAGGGTTCCAAAAGGTTGTGACCCTCTGAGGGAACTAGAGTCCTTCTCATATCTGCCCACAACGGCAGAGTATTTAGCTTTAAACTGTGTTCCCTCCACGTCCCCCTCCGCCATTCTCTCCCCAGTGTTGTGCCCCCCCCCCCCCCCCGCAACATAGGGAAACATCTCCTCAGCATGTACCCTGGGAAATCCCCTGAGAATCTGATACATCTCCCCTCTCAATCTTGTAAACTCCAGCGTATATATTCCCATTGTCCAATGTTTCCTTAGAAGATAATGTTCAAATCTCAATAATCTGTGAGTGAACCGTCTCTGAACTACATCTCAGGCACTTATATCCTTTCCTTTGACTAAAGCTGCACACGGTGCTCTGGATGTGATCTCACCGATGTTCTGTACAACTGCAGCAAAGCCTCCTCGTTTAATATGCTAGTCCGTTTCTAATAATCAGGAAGATTCCATTTCCCTTCCTAACCGTGTGTTGTCTCTATGCACCAGCATTTTTGATTCCTGTACCAGGACACCCAGATCCCTCTGCACTGTGGAATTACACAATTTTTAAATAGGATCCTGACTTTCTATTCTTGTATTGTAATTACAAGTTCATTAAAAAAAACCCAACTTTAGTTAATTTATCATGAGGTTTTGGCCTCAGAATGAATTGATGCTGATCCTTTGTTTCAGGTGTAATTCAAGCAGCTTGTATCTAATCTGGGGCCATAAATCAGAATGAACCTGGGTCAGAGCCTCAGGCAGTTTTCAGATTCACTGCCTGAAACCTGCTTAAGGTAGAGCTACAGCTCCTTGTACCTGTCCAACCCAGTTCCAAGATCACTGAGTGTTGGGTCTGCTCAGACACAGAAAGTAATCTTTAATATGCCTCTCCCTACAGCCAAACTAGTCCAAATCAGATGGGATTTCTCCAGCTATGTTTAATCCCAGTTTATTCAGGCTCAGCTTACTTGAAGTACTAACAAATGGAAAGAGAGTGTTTCATTTAAACTTCTTCATACAGCGACTAGTTAAACCGGATAACTTGCTGCACCACAGATGGTGACAAAGAGTATAATGTATCTCAGTGAGTTGGCAATGATGTGTTGAATGTGTAAGGACAGTGACACTCATACATCTGTCTCACACAGATACGGGCTGCTAGGTCCCAGCGGTTGTGGCAAAACAACCTTTCTCCGGTGTGCTTTGGGAAGATTAAACATCTCAAAGGGGAACATTACAATCCTGGGGAAGCGTCCAGCATTCCCGGGTCACCAGGTACCAGGCAGGATGGTGGGATACATGCCTCAGGTATAAATCATTATGTTTCTGTCAATTTCAGACAAGTGATTGAGACAGTGGCTGGAACAGCCAGTGATTTTAGGCACTGACATGGAGAGTGCTCTTAGGTTTTCCCTAACAGGGAGGATGATCAGGGACAGGTTGTTGATGTGATGAAAATGCTAAACGTTATAGACATGTCGACAAACATGCAATTCATGGAATAAAAAGTAGCAAACTGGATCCAAACTTTAGAAAGACAGGAAACAGAGGTCAGTGAATGTTTCTCAGGCTGGAGCCTGGTCAATGTTGAGAGCCTTGCTGTTCCTGATATACATAAATGATCTAGACATTGGAGTATAGGGCACCATTTCAAGATCTACAGATGATCTCAAACTTGAAAGGATGGTAAATGGAGGAGGAGAACACAGGAATCCAGACAGATTGCACAGGTTGGTGGGGGGTGGTCAGACAGCTGGCAAATGCAAGTTAATGCAGAACATTGTGAATTGATTAATTTTAGAAGGATTAACACTAAGAGGTAATATAAAATAAAGGGTGAAATTCAAAAGGGTGTGAGGGAGCAGAGGTCTATAGGCTGAGTGAGTAATTGACAAAGCATACAGTATCCTGGAGAGCTTTATTAACGGGCACAGAGGGCAAGAGCAAAGAGGGGGTGCTGAACTTACACGAGCCATTAGTTCGCTGTGATCCTGACAGGGGAACGTACTGGTTGAGCCCCACTTTGATGCAGATACCTCACTAGCTCCACCTACCAACTTAACAATACCCACCAGCCATTCCGTTTTTTTTTTAGCAATTTTCTCAAATCGATATCTTTGGTAACATATAGATATACTTAAACATATAGATATACTTAAACATATAGATATACTTAAACAGATGCCCACCAGGCCTTTGGCTATGGTGGGATTGCTCTCCATCTCTGTCCACATACCTTCAACCTCTGCCATTGTAAATCAACTTTCCTTTTTCATTTCTAAGTTCCAAAATTCAGAGATTCTCTCTGTCTCCCTTTCTTCTGTTTTTAATCATAACACAAACTGTTTCATTTCCTTTTCATATTCGAGCTGTTTGAATTCTTTTGCTCTTTGTTCCACTGCAATCCTCTCTCTTTTTCTTTTGCCTCTCTTTCTCTTTCTTTTTGTTCTGCCTGGGTTACTCTTTCTCTTTTTCTCTCTAATTCCAGCTGCTTCCTTTGCAATTGACCTTTAGCAATCTCCAATGATTCTGATTGCATTCCTGGTGAATGGGAATGTCGAGCTGTTGCTGCAACTATCCCCCTTTTCCTCACAGACAGAGGCAACTCCAACTTCAATTTGTTTGCTAATTCGGAAAGCCTTGCCTTGCTCCCTTTCTGTAAAGGTCCTGAAGTGACTTCTTCCATCCCCAGGAAACTCTCAGTGATTGAAAGATCCATTATTACATAAGGCACAGCCTGTTTAAACCAACTGAACACAACACTCGAAATAAAAAAAAACACCAGCACTCACCACTCACTGCCTTTGATTCCAATAACCCAAAACCCAACCTGGAATTAGGGATTTTGATCCTGATAAGAGTCTCCAATCTGTTATGGACCAGTCCAAACCCCCTTCAAATAAATCAAGGAGTTAGCCTAGACTTAACTTTTATCTCATTTAAAGATAAATGTAAGGAGCTGTGTTCCGAATGGAATTCGATTTGTTATGCTCCAGCTTTAAGTAAAACACACTTTATTCTTATCCTGTCGTTATAATGTAAGTAAAAGACAGCAGAATTGATGTAACCTTATTGGAAAGCTTAACACAATAATACTAAATGGCATTTGTGGGCGGCACGGTGGCACAGAGGTTAGCGCTGCTGCCTCACAGCGCCAGAGACCCGGGTTCAATTCCCACCTCAGGCGACTGACTGTGTGGAGTTTGCACGTTCTCCCCGTGTCTGCGTGGGTTTCCTCCAGGTGCTCCGGTTTCCTCCCACAGTCCAAAGATGTGCAGGTCAGGTGAATTGGCCATGCTAAATTGCCCGTAGTGTTAGGTAAGGGGTAAATGTAGGGGTATGGGTGGGTGGCGGGTCGGTGTGGACTTGTTGGGCCGAAGGGCCTGTTTCCACACTGTAATCTAATCTAATCTAATCTAAAAAACTGTTCCAATAAAGTAACATCCCATGAATACACCCTTGGCAAAGGCAAATTCAGTAAAACAGATTGTCTCTCGTGGTTCTAGCAACTTTTCTCTATAACAGAGAAAAAGATGTAGTAGCTTCCCCAACTGCTGAAAGCTAAACTAAAACCCTGCTTCTATTGTTCCAACTTTAAAAATAAACCCAAGGCCCCACAAGCTGTTTACTTTGTTGGAGGAGCTAACTCACTACCTATAGCTCAAAACCTCTCCTTGTAAAGTAACATCAGAAAAGTATTTGGGATCCTGACTAATCAGAAGTACAAAGGAGGGAAACCAGGGAGTTAAGCTGTCCCTCGGTGGAGTGACGTTTCCAAGTCGGGGACCACACTTTTGGAAGGATGTGGAGACAATGCGGAGATGAGAGCTCACAGCTCATAGGCTAGAGAGGCTGGGATTGTTCTCTTCAGAGCAGAGATGGTTACATGGAGATTTGAGAGATGTGTCTAAAATCACAGAGTAATTAAGGAAAAACTATCCACACTGACTGAAGCATCAAATATCAGGGAATAGACTGGAGATGTAGCCAGAAAGACCAGAGGTATTAAAAGGTAATCATTTTTATACAAATAGATTCAGCAATAACTTCAAAAGGGAACAGGATAAATCTTTAAATGTGAAAGAATTGCAGGGATGTGGGGCAGGAGAGAGGATGTAGGGGTTGGATCAACTGGATTACTCTTTGACAGGGCTAGCATGCAGCTAATGGGCTGAATCACCTTCTTCCATGCTGGACTTTTTAATGATGTTATGAAATGGAGTTAAAGTTGATCATTTCTCCTGCAAGCTATGAATAAATACTGGTCTGGATTTCATTCCTGCAGGAATTAGCCTTATACAATGAGTTTACCATTCAGGACACATTTTGGTTCTTTGGTCGAATCCATGGACTGAGCAGCAACGACATTGAATCACGTCTCTCATTCCTAGTAAACTTTCTCGATCTTCCTGAAAAGAAGAAACTTGTCAAACATCTCAGGTATGTAACTTATTTAAAACGAGAAATTTACATGAATTAAAGAGAAGGCAGCTCTCACGAAGAATTGTTCCTGGTACAGTCTCAGCTCAAGCAGTACGACCACCTGTTCCTGCACAGACCCAACACCCTCCCAGTCCGACCCAGACCAAACACCCTCCCAGTCCGACCCAGACCAAACACCCTCCCAGTCTGACCCAGACCTAACACCCTCCCAGTCTGACCCTGACCCAACACCCTCCCAGTCTGACCCAGACCAAACACCCTCCCAGTCTGACCCAGACCCAACACCCTCCCAGTCCGACCCAGACCCTGACCCAACACCCTCCCAGTCTGACCCTCACCCTGACCCAACACCCTCCCAGTCTGACCCAGACCCTGACCCAACACCCTCCCAGTCCGACCCTGACCCAACACCCTCCCAGTCCGACCCAGACCCTGACCCAACACCCTCCCAGTCTGACCCAGACCCTGACCCAACACACTCCCAGTCCGACCCTGACCCAACACCCTCCCAGTCCGACCCAGACCCTGACCCAACACCCTCCCAGTCTGACCCAGACCCTGACCCAACACCCTCCCAGTCCGACCCAGACCAAACACACTCCCAGTCTGACCCAGACCAAACACACTCCCAGTCCGACCCTGACCCAACACCCTCCCAGTCCGACCCTGACCCAACACCCTCCCAGTCTGACCCAGACCAAACACCCTCCCAGTCTGACCCAGACCCAACACCCTCCCAGTCTGACCCAGACCCAACACCCTCCCAGTCTGACCCAGACCAAACACCCTCCCAGTCTGACCCAGACCCAACACCCTCCCAGTCCGACCCTGACCCAACACCCTCCCAGTCTGACCCTGACCCAACACCCTCCCAGTCTGACCCTGACCCAACACCCTCCCAGTCTGACCCAGACCCAACATCCTCCCAGTCCGACCCTGACTCAACACCCTCACAGTCTGACCCTGACCCAACACCCTCCCAGTCCGACCCTGACCCAACACCCTCCCAGTCTGACCCAGACCCAACACCCTCCCAGTCCGACCCTGACCCAACACCCTCGCAGTCTGACCCTGACCCAACACCCTCCCAAACCGACCCTGACCCATCACTCACCCAGTCCGACCCTGACCCAACATCCTCCCTGTCTGACCCTGACCCTGAACCAACACCCTCCCAGTCTGACCCTGACCCAACACCCTCCCAGTCTGACCCTGACCCATCACCTTCCCATTCTGACCCTGACCTAACACCCTCCCAATCTGACCCTGACCCTGACCCAACACCCTCCCAGTCCGACCCTGACCCAACATCCTCCCTGTCTGACCCTGACCCTGAACCAACACCCTCCCAGTCTGACCCTGACCCAACACCCTCCCAGTCTGACCCTGATCTAACACCCTCCCAATCTGACCCTGACCCTGACCCAACACTCTCCCAGTCTGATCCTCACCCTGACCGAACACCCTCCCAGTCTGACCCTGACCCGGACCCAACACCCTCCCAGTCTGACCCTGACCCTGACACAACACCCTCCCAGGCTGACCCTCACCCTGACCGAACACCCTCCCAGTCTGACCCTGACCTAACACCCTCCCAGTCTGACCCTGATCCGGACCCAACACCCTCCCAGTCTGACCCTGACCCTGACCCAACACCCTCCCAATCTGATCCTGATCCAATACCCTCCCAGTCTGACCCTGACATAACACCTTCCCAGTCTGACCCTGACCCAACACCCTCCAAGTCTGACCCTGACCCTGACCCAACACCCTCCCAATCTGATCCTGATCCAATACCCTCCCAGTCTGACCCTGACATAACACCTTCCCAGTCTGACCCTGACCCAACACCCTCCCAGTCTGACCCTGACCCAACACTCACCCAGTCTGACCCTGACCCAACACCCCCCCATTCTGACCCTGACTCAACAGCCTCCCAGTCTGACCCTGACCCAACACACAACCAATCTGACTCTGACCCTGACCCAATACCCTCCCAGTCTGACTCTGACCTAACACCTTCCCAGTCTGACCCTGACCCTGACCCAACACGCTCCCAGTCTGACCCTGACCCTGACTCAACACCCTCCCTGTCCGACCCAGACCCAACACCCTCCCAGTCCGACCCTGACCCTACACTCACCCAGTCCGACCCTAACCCAACACTCACCCAGTCCGACCCTGACCCGACACTCACCCAGTCCAACCCGGACCTGACACCCTCCCAAGTGTGACCCTGAACCTGACCCAACCCCCTCCCAGTGTGATCCTGATCCAACACCCTCCCAGTCTGACCCCGACCCTGACCCAACACACTCCCAGTCCGACCCTGAGCCAACACTCACCCAGACCAACGCTGACCCAACACTCACACAGTCTGACCCTGACCCAACACTCTCATAGTCTGACCCTGTCAAAACACTCACACTGTCTGATCCTGACCCAACACCCTCCCAGCCCGACCCTGACCCAACACCTCCCAGTCCGACCCTGACCCAACACCTTCCCAGTCTGACCCTGACCCAACACTCACCCAGTCTGACCCTGACCCTGACCCAACACCCTCCCAGTTCGACCCTGACCCAACACCCTCCCAGTCTGACCCTGACCCAACACTCATCCAGTCTGAACCTGGGCCAACACCCCCCCATTCTGACCCTGACCCAACACTCATCCAGTCTGACACTGACCCTGACCCAACACCCTCCCAGTCCGACCCTGACCCAACACCCTCCCAGTCTGATCCTGACCTAACACCCTCCCAGTCTGACCCTGACCTGATCCAAAACCCTCCCAGTCTGACCCTGACCTAACACCTTCCCAGTCTGACCCTGACCCTGACCCAACACTCTCCCAAACTGACCCTGACCCTGACTCAACACCCTCCCAGTCCGACCCAGACCCAACACCCTCCCAGCCCGACCCTGACCCTGACCCAACACCCTCCCAGTCTGACCCTGACCCAACACCCTCCCAGTCTGACCCTGACCCAACACTCACCAAGTCTGACCCTGACCCTGACCCAACACCCTCCCTGTCCGACCCTGACCCAACACTCACCCAGTCTGACCCTGACCCGACACCCTCCCAGTCTGACCCTGACCCAACTCACTCCCAGTCTGATCCTGACCCTGACCCAACACCCTCCCTGTCCGACCCAGACCCAACACCCTCCCCGTCCGACCCTGAGCCAACACTCACCCAGTCTGACCCTGACCCAACACACACCCAGTCTGACCCTGATCCAACACCCTCCCTTGTCTGACCCAGACCTGACCCAACACCCTCCCAGTCCGACCCTGACCCTGACCCAACATCCTCCCAGTCTGACCCTGACCCTGACCCAACTCCCTCCCAGTCTGACCCTGACCCAACACCCTCCAAGTCTGACCCTGACCCAGCACACACCGAGTCTGACCCTGACCCAACACCCTCCCAGTCTGAACCTGACCTAACACCCTCCCAGTCTGACCCTGACCCAACACTCACCCGGTACGTCCCTGACCCTGACCCAACACCCTCCCAGTCTGACCCTGACCCAATACCCTCCCAGTCTGACCCTGACCCAACACCCTCCCAGTCTGAGCTGAAAATGTGTTGCTGGAACAGTGCAGCAGGTCAGGCAGCATCCAGGGAGCAGGAGAATCGATGTTTCGGGCATAAGCCCTTCTTCATAAGCCCTGAAGAAGGGCTTATGCCCGAAACTTCGATTCTCCTGCTCCCTGGATGCTGCCTGACCTGCTGCACTGTTCCAGCAGCACATTTTCAGCTCTGATCTCCAGACCTCACTTTACCCTCCCAGTCTGACCCTGACCCTGACCCAACACCGTCCCAGTCTGACCCTGACCCAACACCCTCCCAGTCTGACCCTGACCCAATACCCTCCCAGTCTGACCCTGATCCAATACCCTCCCAGTCCGTCCCTGACCCTGACCCAGACCCAACACCCTCCCAGTCCGACCCTGACCCAACACCCTCCCAGTCTGACCCTGATCCAATACCCTCCCAGTCCGTCCCTGACCCTGACCCAGACCCAACACCCTCCCAGTCCGACCCTGACCCAACACCCGCCCAGTCCGACCCTGACCCAACACCCTCCCCGTCTGACCCTGACCCTGACCCAACACCGTCCCAGTCCAATCAGGAATTCCATGCTGCTTCCTTGGAAGTTTCATCAAAATAACAAATAACTTTGAAAGTAATATCCCGGAGAGTGGCCTGTTGAGGGGATGAATAGTGACACATTTCCTGAGTTCACTTTGAATGAAAGCTCAGAGGAGGCACCTTCCAGGCAACCATTTCAATTACACCCAGGAGGGGTAAGACCGGGAGGGAAGCAGGGGACAGAGGGCAGGGGTAAAACAGGAGAGGGGGAAGAATGGGGGCAAATGTAACAAAGGTGTAAGGAGGTGGGGCAAGGGAAAAGGAAGCCAAGAGGTAAGAGGAGTGGAAAACAGCTGAGGAAGGGGTGAAGGGATGAGAAACCGGAGAAGAAAAGGGAGCGAGGGGGAGTTGGATGAAAGAGGGGGCCCTGGGAGTCACTGATAGTGTGGGTGCTGGAGTTGGGGTGGGTCTCCCACTCAGACCCTTACAGGAGCTGGGCATAATCTCAGACAGATCCAGCCCACAGTGGCTCACACCCACACTCACTGTCACCAGCTCACCTTCTCACACACCAGCTCACACTCACACACACCGGCTCACACACACACACACCGGCTCACACTCACACACACCGGCTCACACACACACACACCGGCTCAAACTCACACACACCAGCTCACCCTCACCAGCTTACACACACAGACCAGCTCACTGTCTCACACACTAGCTCACACTCACACACTCCACCTCACACTCACCAACTCACACACACGCACCAGCTCACACTCTGACACACTAGCTCACATTCACACACACTGGCTCTCACACACACACACATACACACACACACACACACACACACACACATTCCACACACACACACACACACACACACACCAGCTTACTCACATAGACCAGCTCAAACTCTCACACACACCACCTTACACTCACCAGCTCACACACATGCACCAGCTCACACTCTGACACACCAGCTTACACTTTTACACACCAAATTACAACTCACACATACTAGCTCACACTCACACACACCACCTTACACTCACCAGCTTCCACACACACACCAGCTCACATTCTCACACACCAACTCACACGTTCACACACTGGCTCACACACAAGTTCACACACACTGGCTCACACACAGAGACTCACACTCACAGAGACTCTCACACACAGAGACTCACACACACACAGACTCACACACAGAGACTCACACAGACTCACACACAGAGACTCACACTCACAGAGACTCTCACACACAGAGACTCACACACACACAGACTCACACACAGAGACTCACACAGACTCAGACACACAGACTCACACAGAGACTCACACACAGAGAGACTCTCACACACAGAGACTCACACACAGAGGCTCACACACACAGAGGCTCACACACACAGAGGCTCACACACAGAGACTCTCACACACAGAGACTCACACACAGAGGCTCACACACACAGAGACTCACACACACAGTGACTCACACACACACAGAGACTCTCACACACAGTGACTCACACACACACAGAGACTCCCACACACAGAGACTCCCACACACAGAGGCTCTCACACACAGAGGCTCTCACACACAGAGACTCACACACACAGAGACTCACACACAGAGACTCACACACACACAGAGGCTCTCACACACAGAGGCTCTCACACACAGAGGCTCACACACAGAGACTCACACACAGAGACTCACACACACACAGACTCACACACAGAGGCTCTCACACACAGAGACCCGCACACAGAGACTCACACACACAGAGACTCACACACAGAGAGACTCACACACAGAGGCTCTCACACACAGAGACCCGCACACAGAGACTCACACACACAGAGACTCACACACACCGACTCACACACACACAGAGACTCACACATACAGAGACTCACACATATAGAGACACACACACACCAGCTCACACACAGAGATTCGCGCACACAGAGACTCTCTCACGCAGAGACTCTCACACAGAGAGACTCACACACACCGGCTCTCACACACAGAGACTCACACATACAGAGACTCACACACAGAGACTCTCACACACAGAGACACATACAGAGACTCTCACACACAGAGACACACACAGAGACTCTCACACACAGAGACTCTCACACAGAGACTCTCACACACAGAGACTCACACATACAGAGACTCACACACACAGAGACACATACAGAGACTCTCACACACAGAGACACACACAGAGACTCACACATACAGAGACTCACACACAGAGACTCTCACACACAGAGACACATACAGAGACTCTCACACACAGAGACACACACAGAGACTCTCACACACAGAGACTCTCACACAGAGACTCTCACACACAGACTCTCACACATACAGAGACTCACACACACAGAGACACACACAGAGACTTTCACACACAGAGACTCTCACACACAGAGACACACACAGAGACTCTCACACACAGAGACACACACAGAGACTTTCACACACAGAGACTCTCACACACAGAGACACATACAGAGACTCTCACACACAGAGACTCTCACACACAGAGACACATACAGAGACTCTCACACACAGAGACACACACAGAGACTCTCACACAGAGACTCTCACACACAGACTCTCACACACAGAGACTCACACAGAGACTCTCACACAGAGACTCTCACACACAGACTCTCACACACAGAGACTCACACACAGAGAGACTCACACACAGACTCTCACACACCAGCTCACACACACAGAGACTCACACACAGAGAGACTCACACACACAGAGACTCACACATACAGAGACTCACACACACAGAGAGACTCACACACACAGAGACTCACACACACAGAGACTCACACACAGAGACTCACACACACAGAGACTCTCACACAGAGACTCTCACACACAGACTCTCACACACAGAGACTCACACACAGAGAGACTCACACACAGACTCTCACACACCAGCTCACACACACAGAGACTCACACACACAGAGACTCACACACACAGAGACTCACACATACAGAGACTCACACACACAGAGAGACTCACACACACAGAGACTCACACACACAGAGACTCACACACAGAGACTCACACACACAGAGACTCACACACAGAGACTCACACACAGAGACTCACACACACAGAGAGACTCACACACACAGAGACTCTCACACACAGAGACTCTCACACAGAGACTCTCACACACAGACTCTCACACACCAGCTCACACACACAGAGACTCACACACACAGAGACTCACACACACAGAGACTCACACACACAGAGACTCACACACACAGAGAGACTCACACACACAGAGACTCTCACACACAGAGACTCTCACACAGAGACTCTCACACACAGACTCTCACACACCAGCTCACACACACAGAGACTCACACACAGAGAGACTCACACACACAGAGACTCACACACACAGAGAGACTCACACACACAGAGACTCACACACACAGAGAGACTCACACACACAGAGAGACTCACACATACAGAGACTCACACACACAGAGAGACTCACACATACAGAGACTCACACATATAGAGACTCACACACAGAGACTCTCACACACAGAGACTCTCACACACAGAGACACACACACAGACTCACTCACACAGAGACTCACACACAGAGACTCACACACACAGAGACTCACACACACAGAGACTCACACACACATAGTTACTCACACACAGAGACTCACACACACAGAGACTCACACATACACAGTGACTCACACGCACACACAGTGACTCTCACATACACAGAGACTCACACACACAGAGACTCACACACACAGAGACTCACACATACACAGTGACTCACACACACACACAGTGACTCTCACACACACAGAGACTCACACACACATAGTTACTCACACACAGAGACTCACACACACAGAGACTCACACATACACAGTGACTCACACACACACACAGTGACTCTCACACACACAGAAACTCACACACACAGAGACTCACACATACACAGTGACTCACACATACACAGTGACTCACACACACACAGTGACTCACACACAGAGACTCACACACACAGAGACTCACACACACAGAGACTCACACACACACAGTGACTCACACACAGAGACTCACACACACAGAGACTCACACACACAGAGACTCTCACACACAGAGACTCACACACAGAGACTCACACACACAGAGACTCACACACAGAGACTCACACACACAGAGACTCTCACACACAGAGACTCACACACAGAGACTCACACACAGTGACTCACACACACAGAGACACACACACAGAGACTCACACACACACAGTGACTCACACACAGAGACTCTCACACACAGAGACTCACACACAGAGACTCACACACACAGAGACTCACACACACAGAGACTCACACACACACAGTGACTCACACACAGAGACTCTCACACACAGAGACTCACACACAGTGACTCACACACAGAGACTCTCACACACAGAGACTCACACACAGAGACTCTCACACACAGAGACTCGCACACACAGTGACTCACACACAGAGGCTCACACACACAGTGACTCACACACAGAGACTCACACACACAGAGACTCGCACACACAGTGACTCACACACAGAGACTCTCACACACAGAGACTCACACACAGAGACTCTCACACACAGAGACTCACATGCAGGAATTCGAGGATTTGGAATCAGCGATATATTTCCAAGTCAGGAAGGTGTGTGGTTTGAAAGGGAACTTGCAGGGGATGGTGTTCCCATGTATCTGCTGCCCTTGTCCTTCTGGGTGAAGGTGGCTGTGGGTTTGGGAGGTGGCAGCATTGCTGTGAGTTGGAAACATTTTAAAAGGTTTTGATGAAATCAACCCGCAATTTGAATTCCTCCTCAAGATGGAAACAGTTTCTGGGAAACAAAGTTAGTTGAAGGTTGCGGCGTTTTCTTGCAGTTAGTATGTTTCTTGTTGAACATGTAGTTACCTGTTTGTAACTGTGTACGAATCCAGCTCCCTTGGTAGAGTTACCTTTCTCTGCTGAGTTCTGTCAGGAATTCCCTGCAGTTAGAAAGAATATCTTACTGAGTGGATCGGTGGGATCTGGTTTGTTTTCAGCGGTGGACAGAAACGGCGTGTATCCCTCGGAGCTGCCCTACTCCAGGAACCTCAGCTTCTCTTATTGGATGAGCCAACTGTTGGAGTGGATCCTGTTTTACGAGCTAGGTATTAATTTTAAAACGGATTATCGGGCCCGTTTCCAGGATTTCTCTTTATAAACCAAACTGTAGCCTTTTTGTCTCATATATATTTTGGGAAGAAAGTTAAATCGTTTGGAACAAATCATATTTCAAAACTGCTTGTAGCAAGTGGCTGGATTTGAACTCTTTCACTTTGAATCTAGATCACTCACACAGTGCATGAGACGCCCTTCTGCCCATCCACTCTGTCCTGCCAACTGAACAGAATGCTGCCTAACTCGTTCTGTAGTCTGACCTGGGGCTGAGCAGTATTTCTGTCTGGGCCCTAGATCTCAGCTCCTTTGGGAATGTGGATGGAGCCTGCAGTTGTAGTACCTGCTGATTGTGTGAGGGGATGGGGGGAGGCTGTAGGGCGTAAAGGCACCGACCAGTGTCAAGAAATCAGTGTAACTCGGGTCAGGATGATTCATTAGGGAATCAGGGAAAATGTTAGGCTGTTGGATGTTAGTCTGTACTTACTGAGGAATTAGCCGAGGAAGTTTCCATCTCACGTTTCCAGGTCAGTAGTACAGGAATGCCTCCAGTCTCTGGCTCTTAACTCATTGATAGAAACATTACCAATGGTCCTGAGGAGCAAGGGCATTACCCACTGGAAGCTCAGTCATCCCGGGAATTCTCACTGAGGTTACCATGCCAGGACTTGAACAGGCTCCCAACCTGAGATTTAGGTACACGCCCCTATCTCCAACAGTTTGGGGACTGAAGATCTGGGGATTGGGGGAACACCTTTCCTGTGGCTGATGGTGGGGTGTAACACCTTGCAGTCATCAGGACTGGGACACAAGAAAACCAAAAACAAGGAAAGGGAATAATAAATTATACAGCAAGTGAAGAGGGGGCCGATTGGTTGGATGATGGTTGTCATGGAGCTGCAACAAAAACTGATAATTCCCAATCAGAATTTAATTAGGGAGGTAGACTCTGATTGGTCAGGACATTTCTGTGGGGAATGCAACAGGGATTGGCTGTCTACATAACTCTTTCCTAAATCAAAATAATACAACGTGTGGACAAATGCTGTTCACTGTGAGAACAACAGGGTCCAGTGTGTGAATAAACGTAACATCTAGTACATCCAAATTAATCACACTGTGAGCTTGGTTGATGATCTTAAATTGGTTTCCAATGTAACTATTAGCACAATCTGATTATTTGGTAAATGTTGTCCAATAGCAGAATCATATCTAATGTTGGACATAGTGTTGTGAGGTTTATAAGGATGGGCTGGCGGCGCTGAATGTGGTGGGCACAAGGTTTGCTGTGGGCAGTGACAGGAAGCTATTGTCTGTCAGTCATTGGAATGTACAGCTACAGAGCTGACACCACTCCAACATTAACATCCATACACCACTGTACACATCTGTGTGGCCAGTAAAATGGTTTGATGTCAGAAACCTGCCGCTCTTGTATTTGCTGTGATGGAGCAGGGAAAGACAGGTAGTTTCAGCTGTTGCTCAGATTGCAGGTATGACGGGAGATTTGGACTTGGTGCAGGTTTGGCTACAGACCACTGTGTTTACTGTGACCTTCTCCCCCTGACTCTCATCCACAACTGGACATCTCTTATTCCCATATTCCATCCACCGGCCTTTGAAATTCAACAACCAATTTCCCTCATTACAGCACAATGGCAGCCCTGAACACACCTTCTCCCCACATGCTCCCACCCCCATTTCAATTCCCTTCTATTCTCCCTTGACAATCCTTCATACACCATGAGCATTCCTTCACCATCCCACAGATCCTTCCCATGCAACAGAGAAAATGCTATACCTGATCTTTCACCCCCTCCCTGTCCACTGCTTAAGGACAGATCCCACTCACTCCCATGTGAAATAAGTATTTCATTGTCATTTCAGTTCTGTCCCAGGCCTGGTCTCCTCTCCACAGGGTGACAGGGTCACCTTACAGACCACCTCCACCCAGTCTTCAGCAATCTGTCACTGACAGTCTCCAGCTTGTTCCCACCCTGACCCCTCTGCCCTTGACATGCCACACTCTTCCACTGCACTCCAATGGAATCATGATTACAGTACCCCATTTTCCAACATGGCATTTCCCAGTCTTCCACATTCAATGTAGAGTTCAAGCATTTTAGACACCCCCCCCCCCACCCTCTTAGTTTTCCTGTACACTCCCCATGATGAACACCTTTAGCCCTTGTACCTCTCCTACCTTTCAGCAATTGTGCCCCTTCCCTTTTATCGAGCTGGTCGAGCAGAGCCCAGAGAAACCTCAGTGAATCCTGCAGCTGCTCCACACTGTCCCCTCAGTAGGGAAAGGCCAGGTCAAACTGCTGCTCCTCAGCTCCCCTGCGTGATGGGACACAGTGTTGGCTAGGGCATGCTATTATCACACAAAATGGAAGGATATCCTCCCTTCTTGACCTGTACATGATGAATAACATACAAGTTAGGAGTAGGAATGGGCCATTCAATAAGATCATGGTTGGTTTAATCATAACCTCAAATCCACATTCCTACATGTCCCCAATAACCTTTCACCCCCTTGCTGAAGCTTTTGCCCGAAACGTTGACTCTCCTGCTCCTCAGATGTTGCCTGACCTGCTGTGCTTTTCCAGCACCACACTCTCTACTCTGATCTCCAGCATCTGCAGTCCTCACTTTTGCCCAAAAACCTATCTGTCTCTATCTTTAAAATATTCTAGAAATCTGCTTCCAACCTCTTTTCAGGAAGAAAGTTCCAAAGACCCAAAACTTTTGGGAAGAAAAGGTTTCGCCTCATCTTAAACAGTGCCCCCTCGCTCTCCCAGAATGGGAAACATCTGCTGAATGTTCTCCTGTGAAGAGCCCTCGGGATTTTATGTTTTAGTCAGTCGCCCAGGCTTTCCTCAGAAGGTACTCTGCCCGTTCTGGGTGGCAGTCTGGTAAGGAGACCAGCACACAATATCCTGGACTCACAGGAACAGGAGGAGGCCATTCAGCCCCTCGAGCCTGTTCACCATTCTATAAGATCACGGCGGCTCTGTGACCCAACCCCCTCGACCTGCCTTTGGCCGATATCCCTTAATACCTTTGCTTAACAAAGCTTTATCTGTCTCAGATTTAAAATTAACATCTGATCCAGCATTCACTGTGGTTCATGGAGGAGAGTTCCATACCCCTCCCACCCTCTGTGTGCACAAGGGCTTCCTAACATCTCTCCTGAACTGAACTGAGCCACAACCACCTGATGAAGGAGCCTCGCTCCGAAAGCTAGTGCTTCCAAATAAACCTGTTGGACTGTAACCTGGTGTTGTGGGAGTTTTAACTCTCTCCTGAACGGTCTGGATGTAATTCTCAGACTGTGCTCCTGGTTCTAGAATCTCCAACCTGTGGAACAAGTATATCTTTGTCTACCCTGTCTTTTCCTCTTCATATTCTGAAGACCAATGCCCTGTATAACTGAAACATAGCCTTGTGACTTTAGGATTCGATTCCCCTGGCAAGTAACAATAACATTCGATTAGTTTTCCTGGTTACCTGCTGTCCCCGCAGACTAACCTGTTGTGATTCATACTCAGGGACACCTAGATCCTTCTGTATCTCAGCGCTCTGCAATCTCTCGCCATTTGGATAAAATGCTTTTTTTATTCTTTCTGCCAAATTGGGCAATTTCACATTTTGTCCATATTAAACACTAATTGCCACATCTTTGCCCAAACAAATAACCTATTTACAGCAGTTACATCTTTTTGTAGCCTTCGGTGTCCTCTTCACTTTCTTACACATTTTGGAAATTTGGAAACTATACTGTCAGACCCTTCATCCAAGTAAAGTGTCGAGCAACTAACACGGATCCCTGTTGCACACCATTCGATACAGCTTGCTGACCTGAGAAAGAACCATTTATTCCGACCCTGTGCTTCCTGTCAGTCCTCTATCCACATCAATACCTCACCCTGACACCCTGAGCTTCCCTTTTCTGCCGAGTCTTGTTCCATATCTGGGACCAAATTCCTGCCAATGCTGGAATCTGTCCTGGAAACAACAAATGCTGGAGATCACAGCGGGTCAGACAGCATCCACGGAGAGAGAGCTGGTGAAGTGCGGAGGGAACGGCATTTATGCAATGGTGGAGGGGGTGCTGGTGGAGAAAAGATGTTGACAGTTTAGATTAAGTGACTGGAATGTGAGAATGGCAGAACAATTCCTGATGAAGGGTCTTTGCCCAAAACGTCGATGTTCCTGCCCCTTGGATGCTGCCTGACCTGCTGTGCTTTTCCAGCACCACACTCTCGATGAGAACAATGGTGTGTCTAACTGCCAGACTGGAAAGGACAGACAGTCCCACTGGAGTGGGGGAGGGGAGAGAGGGCACGATGACAGAGAACGTAACAACTAAAGCTTGGTTCACAATTGGAAGTGGTAAACTCAGCGCTGTATTCAGTCCAGAAGGTTGTAAAGTGCCTAGTCTGAAGTTGAGATGTTGTTCCTCCAATTAGTGCTGTGATTCAGTGGAGCACTGCAGCATGCAGAGGACAGACATATGTGGCATGTGAGCAGGACACTGTGTGAAAATGACCTGCTGTGGAAAGGTCAGGGTCATGCTTACACACTGACTGAAGGTGTTAAACATAGCGGTCACCCAGTCTGCGTTTGGTTTCTCCAATGGAGAGTAGGCCACATTGGGTGCAGTAATTACAATACACAGCTGGGGGAGGTCAGGTGAAATGCTGCTTCCCTTGGAAAGACTCTTTAGGTCCTTGCGTGGTGAGCAGGGAGGAGGGGAAGGGGAGGTGTTGTACATTCTGCGGTTACATGGGAAGGTGCCATGGAGAGGGGGGTGGTGTTGGTGATTGTGGAATGGACTAGGGTGTTCCAGAGGGAACAATCCCTGTGAAGCTATAGACAATAGACAATAGGTGCAGGAGTAGGCCATTCTGCCCTTCGAGCCTGCACCACCATTCAATATGATCATGGCTGATTATCCTTAATCAGTATCCTGTTCCTGCCTTATCTCCATAACCCTTGATTCCACTGTCCTTCAGAGCTCTATCCAACTCTTTCTTAAATGAATCCAGAGACTGGGCCTCCACTGCCCTCTGGGGCAGAGCATTCCACACAGCCACCACTCTCTGGTACAATTCCAACATTTTAGAGGCAGTTGGATGGGTATATGAACAGGAAGGGTTTAGAGAGAAATGGACCAGGTGCTGGCAGGTGGGACTAGATTGGGTTGGGATATCTGATCAGCATGGACAGGTTGGACCGAAGGGTCTGTTTCCGTGCTGACCATCTCTATGACTCTAAATACAGACGGGGGGGTGAGAGGAAGATGTGGTTGGGGGTGGTGCTATGCTGGAGTTGTCTGAAATGGTGGAGAATGATGCTTTGAATGTGGAGGCTGGTGGGATGGAAAGTGAGGACAAGGGGGAACCCAATCACGTTGTTGTGATGAGATCAAAAATCACACGACACCAGGGTATAGTCCAACAGGTTTATTTGAAATCACAATCTTTCGGAGCACTGCCCCTTTGGAGCGAGGTTACAAAAGCTTGGCATTTCAAATAAACCTGTTGGAGTGTAACCTGGTGTCATGTGATTTTTGACCCTGTCCATCCCAGTCCAACACCAGCACCTCCACATTAACGCTGGTGGGAGGGATGGGAAGGGGGAAGGGCTGGGATGACTGCACTCCAAGGTCTCTTTGTTCAGCAACACCTTACCATTAAGTGTGTGAGTCCTGCCCTGATCTGGTAGAGAATGAGTCTTTGAATGTGGCGGATGGTGGGATGGAAAGTGAGGACAAAGGGAACCTGATCACACTGTTGGGAGTGAGGGGAAGGGCAAGGGCAGAGGTATGGGTGATGGGTTGGATGTGGTTGAGGGCCCTGTCAACCACAGTAGGTGGGAAACCACGGTTATGGAAGAAGGAAGCCATGACAGCAGCGCGGTTTTGAAGGTGGAATCATCCAAACAGGTACAACGTAGGCAAAGGAAATGGAAGAATGGGATGGAGTCCTAGCAGGATGTGGGGGTGTGAGGAGCTGGAGTGAACATCACTACAGAAGTCACTGGCTTTGAACTGGATGGCAGGGGACAGCTTATTCCCTGAAATGGAGACAGAGAGGTCAAGGTCAAGGTCAAAGGAAGGGAAATGGACAATAGTTATAGAGGGGTGGAAATTGGAGGCAAAATGAATGAAGTTTTCAAGGTCCTGGTGGGAGCATGAAGCTGCATTCATCTCTCATCTTTTCCAGTTCTCATGAAAGGCCAGGAACTCAACTCTCTTTCTCTACAAACAGTGACAAACCTGCTAATTATTTCCAGTGTCTTCAGTTTTTTTTTAATTTTAGGTTTCCAGCTTTGTGACCAATGATAAATTCCAGATTTATTCATTCAATTTAAATTCCACAAGATCCCACAGTGAGATTTGGATCTCTGAACCTGGATCATTAACCTTCATCTCTAGATTAAGAAAACAAATCTTAGCAGGATTTATACACTTAATGGTAAGGTCCTAGGGAGTGTTGCTGAACAAAGAGACCTTGGAGTGCAGGTTCATAGCTCCTTGAAAGCAGAGTTGCAGGTAGATAGGATAGTGAAGAAGGTGTTTGGTATGCTTTCCTTTATTGGTCAGAGTATTGAGTACAGGAGTTGGGAGGTCATGTTGCGGCTGTACAGGACATTGGTTAGGCCACTGTTGGAATATTGTGTGCAATTCTGGTCTCCTTCCTATCGGAAAAATGTTGTGAAACTTGAAATGGTTCAGAAAAGATTTACAAGGATATTGCCAGGGTCGGAGGATTTGAGCTATAGGGAGAGGCTGAACATGCTGGGGCTGTTTTCCCTGGAGTGTCAGAGGCTGAGGGGTGACCTTATAGAGGTTTACAAAATTATGAGGGGCATGGATAGGATAAACAGGTAAAGTCTTTTCCCTGGGGTTGGGGAGTCCAGAACTAGAGGGGCATAGGTTTAGGGTGAGAGGGGGAAGGTATAAAAGAGACCTAAGGGGCAACTTTTTCACACAGAGAGTGGTGCATGTATGGAATGAGCTGCCAGAGGATGTGGTGGAGGCTGGTACAATTGCAACATTTAAGAGGCATTTGGATGGGTATATGAATAGGAAGGGTTTGGAGGGATATGGGCCGGGTGCTGGCAGGTGGGACTAGATTGGGTTGGGATATCTGGTCGGCATGGACGGGTTGGACCGAAGGGTCTGTTTCCATGCCGTACATCTGTTGGACTCTATGATTCTATTACTAGCCCAGTAATGCAACTACAACACTGACTTCATCCTGCACTTTTAAAATGTGGATTAGGTTGGAATATCTATATTCGAATTCAGCTTTCTCTGAATTCTTTGTATGAAATTTGTCCCAGGACATTTTTTGACTTTCCAGTTCAAACCAGCCTCCCCTTCTCTGATGAACAGCCCAGTGCATCCTGATTTAATGAGCTATTTTAAGTCTCCTCCTCTGTATTAATATTCCAAAGCATGTAGGTGTTGAATTGTGATCAACACTTCAGCACAAAGGACTAATAAATTAAACACGAGTTGTCACATAGGAGGGGGTGCCTATGAAAATAGCTGAGTCAACTCGGAAAGCCAGTGGTGAATCAGCGCCTGGCGAAACACCGCCAACACTTCGACATAAACACAAATACAGCTAAAACATGCCGTCTATAATCAAACAGAACATTTTATGTTCCAGGGAAGATTAAGGGAGTTTATTTTAAGCAGTGATGTTGCTGTGATCCACAATGCAATACTTAAAGAAGCAGATACTACACCAATGTTTAAAACAGAATTTGAGGAATACTTGAAAAGGAAGAATTCCAGGGTAAGGGCAGGGAGGGGTGGGACAGAACAGGTAGATCTCAAAATATCAGCACAGGCACACTGGGCCAAATGGCGTCTCTCTGAGATGACTGACTCTGAAATTCACCTCAGTTCAGTCTGAACCTGAAGGGGAACATCGTCCACATCTGTCCATCCTTGAAAGATAATGGAGTGGAGCAGATAATCAGGTCCCAATGGAGGGAGGGAGGGAGAGAGAGAGGGAGGGAGGGAGAGAGAGAGAGAGAGAGAGAGAGGGAGGAAGGGAGGGAGAGAGAGAGGGAGGGAGGGAGAGAGAGAGGGAGGGAGGGAGAGAGAGAGAGAGAGAGAGAGAGGGAGGAAGGGAGGGAGAGAGAGAGGGAGGGAGGGAGAGAGAGAGGGAGGGAGGGAGAGAGAGGGAGGGAGGGAGAGAGAGGGATGGAGGGAGAGAGAGAGGGAGGGAGGGAGAGAGAGAGAGAGAGAGGGAGAGAGGGAGAGAGGAGGGGAGAGAGAGTAAGAGAAAGAGAGAGAGAGGGAGGGAGGGAGAGAGAGAGAGGGAGGGAAAGAGAGAGGGAGAGAGAGAGAGAGAGGAGGGGAGAGAGAGGGAGGGAAAGAGAGAGGGAGAGAGGGAGAGAGAGAGAGAGGAGGGGAGAGAGAGTGAGAGAAAGAGAGAGAGAGGGAGGGAGGGAGAGAGAGAGAGGGAGGGAAAGAGGGAGGGAGAGAGAGAGGGAGGGGGAGAGAGGGAGGGAGGGAGAGAGAGAGAGGGAGGGAGAGAGGGAGGGAGGGAGAGAGGGAGGGAGAGAGAGAGAGAGGGAGGGGGAGAGAGAGGGAGGGAGAGAGAGAGGGAGGGAGAGGGAGGGAGGGAGAGAGAGAGAGGCAGGGAGGGAGAGAGAGAAGGAGGGAGGGGAAGAAGGAGGGAAGGAGGGAGAGTGGGAGAGAGGGAAGGAGGGAGAGAGGAATGGAGAGAGGGAGGCAGTGAAGGAGAGAGGGAGGGACGGTCTCTGCATGTCACTCCTTCGCTGCTGGCTGCAGAGGCCCATCCTTCTGAGAGTCTGAGCATCACCAATCCTGCTGCTGGGTTTGGTGTGGCCATGTACACTTATCCTGCACAGTCACTGCTCACCATCACAGTGCACACCCACTCCGGGAATCTCTCTGTATCATTGGATCAGCTCTGATTCCTGTCCTGTTCCCAGGTCTCTGTGTGCTGAGGTTATCTCCTTTTACAGTAACCAGCATCCCAACGGGGAATGGACATCTAACATCTGTAACCAGGAAGTGAGATATCTGAGGTGACAAAGTGATCTCCTTTAAAACGTGAACATGAAAAACAGGGGCATAAAGAGGCCACTCAGCCCCTCAAGCCCATTCTGTCATTCAATGAGATCATGGCTGATCTTCTACTTCCTCAGTTTCCTGCCCTATCCTTGTACCTGTCGATGTTTTTCACCTGCAGAGATCTTCAGCGTACTCAATGAATGAATCTCCACAGCCATCTGGAGGAGAGAATTCCAAAGATCCATCACCCTCTGAGTGAAGCTGCTCCTCCTCATCCCACTCTTTAGTGGCCTGCCCCTGGTGTTAGACCGCTCCCCCATCCCCTCGAGGGGGAAACAGCCTCCCTGTGTCTACCCTATCGAGCCCTGGGAGAAGGTGATGGCCTCTCATTCTTCTAAACTCCACGAATAAACCTCTTGTCTATTCAGTCTTTCCTAATGGGTGATTCCCTTCATCCCAGGAATTAGATTGCTGAACCTTTGTTGTACTCTGTCAATGGCAGGAGCAAAGCCTATATGCAGTCCTCCAGCAATGACCGCACAGAGGCTTTGTATGTCTGGAGTAAGACACCAGACCCTCAGTATGAACTCAGAGGGGGCCCACATTAACGTCAAACTAGGAGCTTGGCATTTCTTACTGAAAATGTTGTCTCTTGATTGTTCAGTGACTCTTTGTCAAGTGTTACGAATTCTCACAAATTATAAATGAATTGATGTTGGCAGCTATTTTAAACTTGTCCTTTAGATGACATTCTCCTTTTATATTTGGAGGATATGGCAACATCTGCTGGATGTGGTGAAGGATCGAAAGGTATCAGTGATCATAACAACTCATTACATCGAGGAAGCAAGCCAGGCTCATGTGGTAGGACACCCTCTTCCTTCCTGTTTGATGATGTACTGATACCTCTGTCAATGTCTGAATGAACAAAAATGTCCAGGAGTGTTATTGAGTAAACTCATTCCATTTTGATTGTAGATTGCAAATAGCCAATGATTTTACATAGTGTCATCCCACTGAGCACCAGTAACTGTGAACACTCTCAGTAAACATTCACACCTGCAACCAATGTGTTGCAATTTGGTGCAGAAATTTCTAGAAATAATGGAATTGTGGGTTTCTGAACAAATCTCACTCACTCACTCCCTATTCTCGACAGTGCCCAAACGAAACCATGTTTCACATCCTCCTTTTCCCTGGAACTTCTCCAAATCTCTATCCCATTCCCAGGTTTCATTTGATTATTTGCCTTTTTGCCATAGACCTTGCAATTATTGAGGTTTCCTGGGGCACAGTCTCCAGGATTTGAATAATCGATTCTTCAAAGGAGGTGAGAGGTTTCCTCAGAGCAGGAGGCCTTTCCCTACCTTGAGATGTAAGAGACAGACAAAGAACACTGAAGAAGGGCATGTGCCCGAAACGTCGAATCTTCTGTTCCCTAGATGCTGCCTGACCTGCTGTGCTGTTCCAGCAATAAAGTTTCAGCTTTGATCTCCAGCGTCTGCAGACCTCACTTTCTCCATGTAAGAGACAGAACCTTCCATCGGTTTCTGAGGCTCATTTCTCCAGGAGCAGATCATTGTCAGGGCCACAAGAGGCATCGCTCCTTATCAAGCTGGGCCCAGTCAGGAACCTCCCACAGAGGGAGACTGGAAATAAGAGGAGGCCATTCAGCCCTTCCAGCCTGCTCTGCCATTTGATGAGGTAATGGCTGATCTTCATCAAAATCACTTTCCTGCATGATCCTCATATCCCTTGCTGTCAATCTCAGTCTTGAACATACTCAGAACCTGAACCTTTGCCGTCCTTTAGGATAAAGAATTCCAAACAGGCAGCGCTCTCTCTGGGGGGTGGAATTTACGTTGGGGAAGGAATTCCTTGTCATCTCCATTCCCTGAATGGTCTGATCCTCATTCTGAGAGTGTGTCCCATGAGGAAGCTTCCTGTATCCAGCCTGTCCCTCCTTGTTACAGTTTGTTGTTCATCTCTAATTCTTCTAAACTCCAGAATTGAAAAGCCCAGACTGTATTTCCTTATGGGAAAATCTCACCATCCCAGGAATTTGTTCCCAGGTGAACCTTCATAGTCCCTCCAGAGTGAGTATACCTTCCCCTGGGGAGGGGACCAAAGCTACCCACTGGCTTCCGGCTATGATCTCACCAACGCCCTGTCTAACTGCACTGAGCTTCCTGCTCTTGGTGAGTGCTGAAAGGTTGGAGGTTGATAATCCACCTGTTTCTCTGTTACAAACACACCCTACTAGACCATCAGATCATGCAATGCTGCAGCTTCTGGCTCAGAGACAGGGACACTACCCAATGCACCACAAGATCTTCATGTTGCAAAGTTGTTCCACTCCAAAGATCTCCTTCTGTAGGATGTTGTAGAATGATAATTGTGGTCCTGGGAAAACTGAGGTTTCTTCCTGACAATGGATTCTGTTGTTTCACCTGGGGATGGTGTAATGATAGCAAGCCCCAGCACTCAGTGTCTGTGAGTGTTCTTTGTCTGTCCTCAGCAAAGGCCAGTGTTTCCTGACAGCTGGATTTTATTTAAAAATTAATTCACAGAGAGTGGCTGCCACTGGCTTCAGGACATCCCTAATTGCCTGGGCCTGGCCTTGCTCAGCCATTACAGAGGGCAACCAATTGTGGGTCTGGAGTCACATGTTGGCCAGGATGGATAAGGATGGCAGATTTCCTTCCCTAAAGGACGTTAGTGAACCAGATGGGTTTTTACCACAATCGACAGTGATGACATCGCCAGCAGGTTGGCTTTTTATCACAGATTCTGATTGATTTCAAACTTTACCCTCTGCCCTGCTGAGATTCGAACCCAGAACAGCAGACTGGGCCTCAGGATTACCAGCCCAGGGAGACTGGCACATTGTCACTGTCCCTGGTGCAGCTTGTTCAATTGCTTTATGATCCCTTTGGCGAGTTTCACTGCTGCTTTGGTCTTTCAGTCTGAGTGGGAATCATGTAGAGATGACGTCTGGTGTTGAATATACTTTCATACAGGTATTGCATTTCAAATCCAAACATTGTGTAGAGAAACTGTTCACTTCAGTCTCTGAGGAGTTGGGAATGCTGCTGAACATCATACAGTGAAAAGCCCACTTCTAGTCCTCTCCTGGTTGGCAGGTCATTGATGAAGCAGCTGAAGATGGTTGGGTTTAGGAGACAACCCTGAGGAGTTCCTGCAGAGACATCCTGGAGCTGAAATGAATGATCTCCGACCACCACAAACACCTTGCTTGTTCCTGATGTAACTCCATGGTTGAGTTTCTAGTTTTCTTTTTTTAAAATCTTTTTCATTCTGCGTTTGTCCTCCAGGTTGAGGTTGTCTCCTGTTCTTAAATTCCTTGAAACAGTGAGAGCTCAGCCTGGGAATCCACATACACACAACGGGTACAGTGTCCCCTTGAAAGTGACTTCCTGTGGCTCTGACACTGAGATACCACAAATACATTCTTGTATTTTTGATGAAACCTGTTCTTTCTGTCCCTCAGGTTGGGTTAATGAGGAACGGTAAGCTGCTGGCAGAGGCTCCACCGGATTATTTAATAAGATTCCACAATGTAGCAGTAAGTAATTGTGATTGAATGGTTTGGAGATGCCGGTGTTGGACTGGGGTGTACAAAGCACTGCTCCTTCATCAGGTGGTTGTGGAGGACACAATTGTAAGACACAGAATTTACAGCAAAAGTTTACAGTGTGATGTAACTGAAATTATACATTGAAAAGTACCCTGATTGTTTGTTAAGTCTCTCATCTGTTAGAATGACCATGATAGTTTCACTTCTTTCATATGTAAATCACAAAACTTTTTTTAAAAGTTACATTCTCAGGTGAACTTTAACAATTGGTGTCAGCCCAGATAATGTGTTGAAGGTGTTAGTCCCCTGTGTGCTGTTGTCTGTGCCATAATGTTTAGACTGATTCTAATCTAAAAAACTGAGTTAACAGAGTCTTACATGGATTTGTGCAGTTCTTGAGCAAAGTACAATGTAACTCTGCAAGTACAAATTCACCCCATAAACATATATGTGTATGTGTGCATGTGGGTTTTCATGTGTGTGTAGGAGTGTGTAGGGCACTCATACACACACACACACGCATTCCTATAGGCAGACACGCTCACAGACACTCACACACACTCCTACAGACAAACACACTCCCACACTCACACATGCACCCTCTCACAGACTTAAACCCCTTTACACTCATACACATAGATACTTTCACTTACAGACACTCACAACCCACCACCCCAGACAGAGTCTGCAGGCTCCCTGCCTCTATTCCTGATGAAGAACTCCTGCCTGAAACGTCGATTTTCCTGCTCCTCGGATGCTGCCTGACCTGCTGTGCTTTTCCAGCACCACTCTAATCTAGACTTTCAACATATTATTTGGGCTGACACCAATTGTTAAAGTTCACCTGAGAATGTAACTTTTAAAAAAGGTTTTGTGATTTACATATGAAAGAAGTGAAACTAACATGGTCATTCTAACAGATGGGAGACTTGACAAACAATCAAGGTATTTTTCAATGTATAATTTCAGTTACATCACACTGTAATCTTTTGCTGTAAATTCTGTGCCTTACAATTGTGTCCTTCACAACCACCAGATGAAGGAGCGTCGCTCCGAAAGCTAGTGCTTCCAATTAAACCTGTTGGACTGTAACCTGGTGTTGTGAGAGTTTTAAGTTGGATTGAATGGGATTGCCATGATGCGAATGGTGCATTAGCTCTCAAGTAAAGTTGTTCCGATTTCTCTCTCACTTGTTTTAGACTTTGGAGAATGTGTTCCTAAAGTTGTGTAAATCCTCAGATCAATCATCTGCGCAGGTCTCTGCTACCGCCTGGCACAGGACCCAGAGCCCCCGAGGGGACAGTGAGGAGGAAACTAGTCCCCTGCTCCCACAGCCAGTTGTCCCCAAGCTCCCAGGTAACATGTAAACCTGTCTGTGTGCCATTCTCTGTCTCCCTGTCAATGCTCCTTTCTCACACTGACTTGCTTACCTTTCTCGTATGAATAAGACATTAACATACAGAAACAGGTGCACAAAAAGACAGAGACTGCTCCAAACCCATCAGTCCATTTTCATGTAAAATTCTGGGAAAGTGAATTTCAGGGATAACTGTGAGGGTGGGGAAGGGCAGTCAATATCCCTGGGAGAGTGAGTGGGGCAGGAATCCTCAAGGCATTCCAGAAGTATTGAGATCAGCTCTTGGAACTTTAACAGTGTACAGACTACGGAGCAAGTGCTGGGAAATGGGATTAGAACAGATGGATGTTTGATGACTGGCATGGACACAAGGGGCCGAAGGGCCTCTATCCAAACTGTAAAAACTCTGACCCGATGATTTTATACGGTGAAGATTCTGATGCGCGTTCAGGTTGATTTTGGTGAACCAGCTGATGTTGTGAATCTGAACAACCCAACTATTTATGTTCATGTCCCACAATAAACCTCTCTCCAATTAGACCCAGGGCTGTAATGGTGTCAATAGCTGCAGCACAGAAATCAGGGCAGATAGGTCAGAGGCATTGAGACTTGCCTGCGGATCAACATCAGAGCAATTATTCATTCAATTTCATGGTGATGTCTTAAACACAGAAAGAGCGCACATTTCTCAAAGTTGCTGAAGGTCTTTGATTAGAACACGTTTATCAAAAAGGGAATGTGGAAACCTGCCTTAACTTACAGTGAAATTTAATGCAGACAGGCAGATAGGGTGGAAACACAGTGACACACTCTCCCTGGATGAGGATGGAGTGGATCAGATTGAAGACACTCAGGAATGGAAGTAAACTCCACTTTCAGCTTCTCAGTAAAGCCTGGCGGAGCATCGAACAACTGTGTAATGGATGGTCATCATTAACCTGTCAATCAGACCCATCTGGAAAACTACATCCAGCTACAATCACCAAGACAACAGGGCGATGCAGGCACAACGGAGACTCACTGACTGCTCCCTTGGGTCACGGCTCCTCAGATCAATGGACAGACTGGAGCCACGTGTGTCTTTCAGCAACAGCCACATTGAAAGATAAAGCAAGGCAGTACACGGCATAGAAATAATTAATTTAGAATCCTGGCAGAAAGTGAACAGTGCAACAAAGGAACAAGAGGAGGCTATTCAGCCCCTTGAGCCTGTTCCACCATTCAATGAGGTCCTGGCTGATCTGTGGCCCATATCCCTGAATCCCTTTGCTTAACAAAACACTATTTACCTCTGATTTAAAATTAGCAATCGGAGCACAAAGAAGGACAAAGCTTCATATATCATAAAGGCAGCTCCAAAACTGAATTGAATCTCCCACAAGGAGAGAGTAATCAACATTCTGAATGGTATCCCAGATGTGGTGGACAAATTAAAATGAATAAAATGGTCTTCCTCATCCACACAAATCAGTTCAGAATCTGTACAGGGCCCAGCTGATTCCCATGTAGGGTCTGGTCATTCCCAGTACCTCATCTGGTTGATCCTAGTGCAGGATCTGGATCATCTCAGTGCAGAATCTGATTGATCTGAGGGCACAGTCTGGTCAATACCAATGCAAGATATGGTCAATCCCAGTACAGGATCTGGTCAATCCCAGTACAGGATCTGGTTGATCCCAGTACAGGATCTGGTCAATCCCAGTACAGGATCTGGTTGGTCCCAGTACAGGATCTGGTCAATCCCAGTACAGGATCTGGTTGATCCCAGTACAGGATCTGGTTGGTCCCAGTACAGGATCTGGTTGGTCCCAGTACAGGATCTGGTTGGTACCAGTACAGGATCTGGTTGATCACAGTACAGGATGTAGTTGGTCCAGTACAGGATCTGGTTGGTCCCAGTACAGGATCTGGTGGATCCCAGTACAGGATCTGGTTGGTCCCAGTACAGGATCTGGTTGGTCCAGTACAGGATCTAGTTGATCCCAGTACAGGATCTGGTTGATCCCAGTACAGGATCTGGTTGATCACAGTACAGGATGTGGTTGATCACAGTACAGGATCTGGTTGGTCCCAGTACAGGATCTGGTTGATCCCAGTACAGGATCTGGTTGGTCCCAGTACAGGATCTGGTTGGTCCAGTACAGGATCTGGTTGATGCCAGTACAGGATCTGGTTGATCCCAGTACAGAAACCATAAACAGAGAGGCCGAATGTTGCTGGATTGAAGTGTGGAGATTCTTTAAGACCCTCTGCTTTGAGACCCACAAATGTTCTCGGGCAGAATTGACAGCAGGTTGGTGGATACTGGAATTGGGTAAACTCACACGTACCGGCATTGTGTGTTAATGTGGCAGTGTCAGGACGCTGTTATTGGCTGGTACCTGACAATACAAGCCTTTATCTTGACAACCATCTGATGAAGGAGCAGCACTCCGAAATCTAGTGCTTCCAAATAAACGTGTTGGACCATAACCTGGTGTTGTGATTTTTAACTTTGTACACCCCAGTCCAACACCGGCATCTCCAAATCATGTTTATCTTTCTCATTCCACTCCCTGTCAACATGTTATAAAGTTGACTCTCTGCTCAAAGATAAGTCCAAGATCAAAAACTCACAGAGTGACAAATTTCTGTTTTTCATTTTCACACGGGTTTTGAAAGCATGAAAGCTCTTTGTTTATCACCAGCTGGAAGAGCTTTGTGATCAAAGCTGGAATCAACAAGCACTTTCTAAGTATTTAAACCAGACATGTACAATCCCTTCTGTCAAATTCCCCGCAGAGTGTTCAATAGAGAGTTAACATCGAACTTTATTTTACTTAAACTGGGCTATGGAGACCAAACTGAGTATATCAATGTCAGTTGGTATTTCACGCAAAGACTGGGTCTTTCAGTAATTATCACCCATTAGAGATAGGGAATCAATTCATCGAGTCATATAGCACAGAAACAGATGCTACAGTCCAACTCATTCATGCTGACCAGATACTAAATTAATCTAGTCCTATTACCTGACGGCAACAGGGACTCCGAATCGAGGATTATTTTTCCCTTCCTAGTTCAGTGTTTAGGAGTGAACACATCGAGAGATACACCTCAGATGGAGGCTATTCACTCCACTGTGCCCCTGCTCGATGCCGAGACCAGTTCAGGGGAATTTCTTCGCTCAGAGGGTGGGGAATCCGTTGGAATCCTCTTCCCCCAAAGGGATGTGGAGGGTCAGTCACTGAGTAAGTTCAAAACAGATTAATACATTTTTAATTAAATGAAAGAATCATGTGGGAAAATGGTGTTGAGGTGGATGATTAGCCACAAACTGGAATGGCACATTAGGTTGGAGGGGCTGAATGCTGCTATTTCCGAATTTACTGTGCTTTTTTACTACATTCTGAATTGGAGCAAGAATTATTTTACAACAAAGGAATGAGGAAGGAATCGATGTATGTTTTTTTAAAAAAGCGAGTGACAGAATCTCCTTTGGGGTGCAGTGTTTACATTGCTGCTTTGTTCAACCAATGACAGAAGATGTTTGTAAATGGCCTGGCTCCAGGGGTCTGTGCATAATCTGAGATTCAGCTGGCAACAGGTTACTGATTGGTATTCCCACTGATCTCAAATCCACAACCAAAAGACGTCAGACTAACAGTGACCATCTGATTGGTTTCTGGGTAGCTGAACAGTTTGTGGCTGTGAACAGGAGCCTTCACACTGCTTAAAAAGGTGGATGGTGTGTTGCTCTTTCCTGTAAAATATCTAAAGCCTGAAGAAAGCTAGTTTATTTTTTCTCACCAGTTTCTGTAGGCTGTTGCTTTTAGTCTGAGAGTTTATAATCAGTGAACCATTGCTGTATGCCTCCAAAGAAGTGAGAAAACCTGAAGGAAAAGATTGGAGAATTAAAGGACTTTGGAAACAAAAAGAACACTCCATCGAATCCTGGACTGGTGCTAGTGAACTGTCTCCCCTGTACTTTTTTCCACTCCACCCATAATACCAATGTTGTGTGTGAGTGAGTGTGTGTGTCTGTGCGTGCATGTGTCTTTTACGTGTGTGTTCATGTTCGTGTCTGGGAGTGCAAATCTGTCTCTATTTGCATGCGCATGTATGTGTGCCCGTGTATGTGTGCGCACATGTGTGTCTGTATATGCCTATGTATGTGTGCCTGTGTGTATGTATACAAGGCTTTAGAAGGGAGTTGGAGCTTTAATGAGGAGGGTTACATGTTGATAGTTCAGGGTTGTTTACTGTGGTCGTTCTTGTGAAGTACAGAAACTTGGTGCATGTTCATTCTCAGCCTGGGTCTGTGCGGCAGATCAATTTGGAATTTTCTCCCTTTGATAAAATTTTCAACTTCCTGGGATGACTCTGGGAATTGTGAGTCTAATTTCCAGCACAGACCCCCCTAGTTAGGGGTGAAATCCTCATCATGGTAAATTATCCCGAGTGTAACTTTTCTCATCTCTTATTTTCAGGAAAGTTTGGTGTGAGGGTTTGGGTCTGATTTCCTTTCATGTGTTGATTTCTAGTCAGCTGCCGGCAGTGGGTGAAAAGCCTGGTTCCTAAATGGAGGAATATCATGGCTTTAATCATTAAAACGTTCACCAGAATCCGGAGGATGCCTGGGTAAGTTTTGCTGTTGTTCTTTAAGCAGTTCTTTGTTGAACAAGATTTGTGAAAGAATCATTCGTATGTTCTGTAATTAATGACATTCATTTCAAACTGACTTTGTATTTAAAAGTCCAAGAGAAAATTGTTATGTGAGATGTGAGCAGGGGATAGTGAGTTTAAACAGACAAGATGAAGGGAGGAATAACGGACCAGGAGAATATTGAAGGTGTGGTTTTAGAGACATACAGCATCAGTGGATACTGTATACACCAGCAGCGGCTCGTGGACAACCTGTACAGTCTGAGCAAAACAATTCACCAATGAACCACATTATCCAATTATCCTGTATAAGATTTGTCAACAATTTGGAAGGTTCATTTCAATTGTCTGTTTTTGCTGAGCATCATCTTTTGTTGCCTCCCCCCAGGTTTCTTGCTTTCCAGTTCCTGCTGCCAGTCTTACAGATCTCCCTGATCTGTCTCTGCATTGGACACACTCCTGAGAAGCTGCCTGTTGCCGTGGTGAACAATGATACAGGACGACCCTCCCTGAGCCAGACCTTCCTGCTGCAGTTCGACAATGAAACAATTGTCCAGGTCATTTTCATTCTCACAACAGAAATGGGACGTTCGGCCCAACTGCTCTCTGCTGGTATTGCTACTCCACTCAATTCCTTTCCCACCCTCTTGGCATCTCCTCCTCCTCTCCCCCCCTCGTGGGCTCACCCAGTGTCTGTACAATGGCCCTCCATGTGGGGGCAAGTTCCACATTCTCCTCACTCTCTGGGGAAGGGAGTTTTGCCTGAATTCCCCAATTGGATCTTATAGCAATGACCGTATATGGATGAAGGGTGTCTCACACACACACCCTCCACCTGCCCGGCCTGCTCCACAACTCAATAAGATCTTGGCTGTAACAAAACAGAAATCGCGGGAGAAACTCAGCAGGTCTGGCAGCATCTGTGGGAAGAAAGCAGAGTTAATTTTTTTGTTGATCTCAGCTTTCCATTTCAGCCTACCCCAACAATTACTGAGCCCTGCGTCAGTCAACCACCTGACTCACCCCCCTCTACTGCTGCCTGATGAACATAATTCCACAGCCTCACATCCCTCTGAGCGAAAGTATTTCTCCTCATCTCTGTCATAGATGGGAGACCCTTACATTGAAACTGAATCCCCTGGTTCTGGGCTTTGCTACTGAGGGAAATATCCTTTCAGTGACTATACTGTAAAGCCCCCTCAGGGGCTTATAGGTTTCAATAAGGTCACCTCTCATTCTTTGAAATGTTCAACCACCTCCACCAAGGAATTACGTTGAGTCAACATTCTCTTACATCTTTTCTTAAATAAGGAGACCAAACCTCCCACAATCATGGTCTCCTCAATGCACTGTGTAACTATGCTACAAATTCCCTGCTTTTATGTTCCATTCCCGTTACAACCAGCAGCAACCTTCCATTTGCCTCCCCACCATGGGCTATCACTGCAGACTAATATTTTCAGATTGACCCTGAGCACAGAGTCCCACAATCTCTCTCTCCCTTCCATTTACAAAATAAACTATTTCTCCACTCTTCCCACCAAAGTGGGTACCTTTATGTTTCTTCCACCACACACACCATTTAGCAAGATGCTAAAACTGATGATGGAAACTTAAGAAGTTCCTGAAGAAGGGCTCATGCCCGAAACGTCGATTCTCCTGCTCCTTGGATGCTGCCTGACCTGCTGCGCTTTTCCAGCAACACATTTTCCGATGGAAACTTAAGCCCGATTTCATTGACCAAAACAGGGACAATGACAGAGTGGACACTGAGTGGCCGGGGAACCTGGGAGGAGTGGGAGAGGGGGTAGGTGGGGGCAGTAGCAATAACTGGGGTGAGGGGTAAGGGGGGTGATCATTTTTCATTGAGATAAATAGAAGCTATTTCACTCTGAGGATTGTGAATCTTGAGTGTATGAAAGGCTCATCATGCTCTGAGAGATTATCAGTTAGATAGCAAGAACGACCATACACTGTGAGCCTGAGACCTAGACCCTCCAGTCTGAGGGATAGAATCTCTCAACATCAACCCCAGCAAACCCTCAAAGAATTTGACCCATTTTAATAAAGCTGTTCCTTCCAGGAGCAGGAAGTAATCCAAATTCTCAGATTCCATATAAAGGGGTTTATTTTTGACTTTTCGGGAAAGGTTGAGCCCTGTTGTTAAACATGGAAATATAATGATAAAGGTCACATGGTCTAAGGTTAACATATTGACATGGATAGAGATTGAGAAAAGCAAATAAGTTCACCAGAGAAATGTTGTTACATATTCCATAATTTGACTTTATATCACAATGGAGTTACTTTGTTCGTTTTGTGTCAACATCAATGGTCTGTATTAGTCTCCTCAAGGTCTCGCTTTCGCGTGTGTAACTGGCTGTTTGGTATATCTTACAGATTAATGTGAATCAGTTAGAGGCCATTCAGGGAATAATGGATGGGAAATACTGGGCAGCTCTAGGCTTCGGAACAAACTTCACTCAAGACCTTCTTTTAAGGTAAAATGCAATTGATAAATGTTGGCTTATTTTGAAAAACAACATTGAATGGCCTTCTTGCGTTAATCTGTAGAATGTGAATATTGCTGGCAAGGTGTTTAGTGTTGCTCATTCCTAATTCTCCCTTGAGACATTGTTGGAGAGCCACTTTCTTGAACATAACTCCATGCCTCCACTGCCCTCTGAAATGGCCAAGTAAGAGTCACCACGTTGCTGTGGGTCTGGAGTCACATCTAGGCCAGATCAGGTAAGGATAGCAGTTTCCTTCCCTGAAGGACTTGAGAGGACCAGAAGGGATTTTATGACAATGTAATTTCACAGGCACCATCACTGAGACTTGATTTTATTTTGATATGTGAAGTTTCTAAGATTATTATGTTTTGGGACTATCTCCTTAATTTAGGGTAAAATGGAAGAACCAAGTGTATGTTGTGGCTTGTTTTGAATACATTCTGACTTCGGTTGGGATGGGGATGGGACAATGCGCTGGTTTCCATACTGAGAAGAAACTGTAAGGTACTCATACTTGGAACAGAGACCAGGCCAGCAGTACCCATAGTGGATGGTCTGTCAGTTTCCAAGTCCCCAGGAGCTGTTGTAGCGCAAGGCAGTTACAATTTCAACTATCAATATAATTGTAAGGTAGGATTGAGTTGAGAGTTGATTGAGTTTCGAGGATAATGAATCAGTATTTCTCCCTGGATACAAAGCCCATGTCATTTCTGTTGCCATGGAGGGGGCATTAGGAAGGAACAGGCCATGGAGAGTTCTTGTTGGATCATTGTTTTTAAAGTTTTCTTTAAACATAGCTGAATCTCACAGAAAGGTTCAATCTGCCAGACTTTGAGAGACGGAAGAGAGATAGAGGGAGCCAGGTCTGTATTATTCACCAGATAGAATGCAGAATGGAAGGTCGTGGTTTGAAGTAAGACTGGAAGATTTACCCCTAGATTTGACTGGAAAGAGGGATTTCCAGATAGCCCGCTCTGTGAAGTCAGGCCAGGGATTAAACGCGATATGACTAGAATCTTTAAAAAAACAGAAGCAAACCATCAGGAACTGACGATACCATTGAAGTGGTTTCTGCCCACTTAAGGCACTGAAGGTGATGATTTGTCAATTTTAAATGTTAAATGTGGGTCTTTTGTGCAGTCTAAGGAATAAGTTCCATCTGGAATAGTATTTAGATAATGTTGCTTTAAGTCTATTTGTCACAGTAAAAGACTTAGAACTTGAAATGTCTGATACTTTCAGTTGGTCACATTAATTGAGATATCATTTTAAGAAAACTATCAGTCTGTTTAGTGATCATAACAATTTTAGATTTATTTTATCAACTACGTTTAAATTTGAGATCTGCCTTGGTGCGATTTGAACACGTCACAAAGTGCAAACATTTAGGTTATTAACCCAGTAACATATAATTTGTGATGTATTGTCTTGCAATCAAAATACATCAAACACCATTCTGTCCTTGTCTTTCTGCAGTAATACACAAAGTCTTATTTCCTTTTAGGGCAACTGAGAAGGTAGCGGATGAAAGAATAATTGATGGGGGTTCAGTCCATGTCTGGCTAGATATGACCAGTAAGTTTATGATCTCACTCTCATTGTATGCTGTGGCAAATGGGAATGTTTGACCTGTGTTGTAGAAACGTAGTTCATGGCTCATGTTGTATTTGAGAGGTAATGGTTAGTTTGGGGAAGATTATTGTTGTGGAGGTAAGTTGCCACTGCCAACTGCCACTAGACGAGTCAGAACTCCGACTAAAATCTGACGTGATAAATCAGACTTTTTATCTTCTCGATTTAATGATGTGGTCTTTCACAAAAGCACAAGACACAATCCTGCAATTTTGGTTTTAACAATAAAACAGGCGTTTATTGCACAAATGAAAAGAAACTAAGTGATTTATATATCACACATGTTTAAAGATTTCAAAGCACACAGTCAGCAATAATCCCATGAATTCCAACAGCATATCTTTAGTGTACTCCAACACCAGAGAGAGTTCACCGCTCCATCACACCAAGGATCTGACTTAGCTTTGGCTTTAGAGAATCTGATTGCCTCTTCCTTGAGCTTTCATATAACTGAGCACAGATTTTCTCAGCTTCAAATAACCTCCTCAGGGTTTTAATTAAAGACGTCTGCTTTAGAAAGTTTAAATGAAACTCCTTGCACTAAAGTAATCTATTTCTCAACAGTTTGAAACTATCTCAAGAGTACTCATCCACCTTCAGCCAAACTTTCTGCAATCCTGCCAGACTGAAACCCAAATACTTTTTTCAAACACTAGGTGTTTCCCTTCCTGAAAGAAGAAAGCACAATCTCTGACCTTCAAAACTAAAATTCTAACAGCCAACTGTTTACTTTTTTGTTCATACAATCTCTCCTGAAGTAAGCAAATTCCATTAGTCTCCAAGAACTATCTGAGGAAGGGTCACTGGACCCAAAACGTTAACTCTGATTTTTCTCCACCGATGCTGCCAGACCTACTGAGCTTTTCCAGCAATTTCTGTTTTTGTTTCTGATTTTCAGCATCTGCAGTTCTTTCGGTTTTTAATTAAACCTCTACACAAGTTGACATCTGTCCTCTGTCAACTATACAATAAAGTCCACTGTTCTCCTTGGCTCTGCAATTTGCTGCTTGGTGTCTCAACATCAACAGAGATGGCTGACCTGAAACTACCTACATAGTGCTTCAAATAAAAAATAATAATTCAAAATAGGGACACTAATCTCGCTAAGACCACATGCACACTTTAGGCTAACGATACATGTGTTTCAGTTATTGCTATCAAATATCATGGCGCCTTGTGACAAAAATAAAGGAAATTGCACTTTCAAGAACTTTAATGCGAATGGAGAGTGTTAAAGGCACTTGACAAAGAGAGAATAAATAAAGAAATTTGAGTGGAACTCAATGTCAAGCATAATCCACTGAGAAGGTAAAGAGCACTGAGAAAATTATAGAAGACAATGAGATTGGAGAATGGAATACTGACACCAAAGTGATGTGACTCACAGAAAACTCCGGCATTTCAGAGGCTGCTCTTCCCTTGGGAAAACAATCCCATGAAAGCCAGGCCAGACAGAGTGTGAATAACAGGAGGTTGCTATGGGGAAAGCTGAAAGCTTAAAGTGGACATTGACAACATGGGTCCAGCAATGGCTGCAGTTTGTGGTTTTAATCGTGACACTACCTTGTTTACAAGCAGCTTTGTGGGAGGACTTTGAAAAGCAGGACTACAAATGGAGTAATCTCCGGATCACTCCCAGTAACATGCAGTAGTGACAATCAGAACAAGAGGATCAAGCAGACGGATGTGTGGCTGGAGAGAAGAGACATGCCAGGGTTTTTTTTTAACTCCTGAGAGGTTAGGATCCTTCCTGGGGGCGGTGGGTGGGTCACATCTGAACAGGAATGAGATTAAGAGTAGTTTTGGAAAAGAATGTGGATAGGCCAGGAATAAAATAAACTAGAACAGTTTCTCAATGATGAAAAGCTAACTTTATTAAACTAAGACAGGACTTGGCTCAAACAGACTGGGAGTAACTCGAAGCAGACATAACCATGTCAGAACAGTGGGATGTGTTCAAAGATGAAATATTGACAGTACAGGGGAACATCTTCCTGTAAAGACAAAGGGGAGAGGCGTCCAAAACCCAAGGAAACCTGGACAGGATTCAGAAAAAGGGAGAAACTAATGGCAGATACTGAGGACTCAATACAGCAGCGACCCGAGGGGGGGTTGAAAACATGGATGGGGTGCATTTAAAATGAAAAACACAAAAGCAAAGAAAATGAATGAGAGAGCATTGGTGTGTAGAATACGGGAAAACCCAAAGGTGTTTCTTAGGTATTTACAGGGTAAGAGAATAATTAGGGAAAAGGTAGGACCCATTAGGGAATTACAGAGTGTGTGTGTGTAGGTGTATGTATGTGTGTCTGTGTGTGTGTGAGTCTGTGTGTGTGAGTGTCTGCGTGGGGATGTGTGTCTGTGTGTGTGTGTGTGTGTGGAGGGGGTGTTTGTGAGTACCTAGAGGACATGAGCACAGACCTCAATGAATACTTCACAGGAGTCATCACAATAGAAAATAGACTGACTGTGTGGGGTTTGCACATTCTCCCAGTGTCTGTGTGGGCTTCCTCCGGGTGCTCCGGTTTCCTCCCACAGTCCAAAAATGTGCAGGTTAGGTGAACTGGCCATGCTAAATTGCCCGTAGTGTTAGGTGAAGGGGTAAATGTAAGGGAATGGGTCTGGGTGGGTTGCTCTTTGGAGGGTCGGTGTGGACTTGTTGGGCTGAAGGGCCCGTTTCCACACTGTAGGGAATCTAATCTAATCAGAAGATATTAAGAGAGAGAGAGTGATGGTCCCAGCAACTGTAAAAATGGATATATCAAGATGGGATGAATCCCTGCCTGTTGAGGGTCATGAGGGAGGAAATATCAGGGACCATGTCAGGAATTTTCAAATCTATTGTGATTACAGGTAAGATGCTAAAAGATTGGAGAACTGCTAACATTATCCCATTATTAAAGAGGGAGGCAGAGATAGGTTAGGAATTTGTTGAACTGAATTGAGTTGAATTAGGACAAAGACAGAAAGATTCTTGTTTGGCACAGAATCTGGGGCTATCGAGGATAAATGGGAATGTGGCATTGGAAACACAAACAGAGCAGCCGCAGTCTCATTCACAGAGTCTCAGAATTGCTACCGAGCCATTGTGCCGCTTCCCCATATCCCCATATCTCTGCACCCCATTTCCCCATATCCCCGCCCCCCCCATTTCCCCATATCCCCGCCCCCCATTTCCCCATATCCCCATATCTCTGCACCCCATTTCCCCATATCCCCGCCCCCCCCATTTCCCCATATCCCCATATCTCTGCACCCCCCATTTCCCCATATCCCCATATCTCTGCACCCCATTTCCCCATATCCCCGCCCCCCCATTTCCCCATATCCCCGCCCCCCCCATTTCCCCATATCCCCGCCCCCCCATTTCCCCATATCCCCATATCTCTGCACCCCATTTCCCCATATCCCCGCGCCCCCATTTCCCCATATCCCCGCCCCCCATTTCCCCATATCCCCATATCTCTGCACCCCATTTCCCCATATCCCCGCCCCCCATTTCCCCATATCCCCGCCCCCCATTTCCCCATATCCCCATATCTCTGCACCTCATTTCCCCATATCCCCACACCCTATTTCCCCATATCACTGCCCCCCATTTCACCATATCTCTGCACCCCATTTCCCCATATCCCCACACCCCATTTCCACATATCCCTGCACCCCATTTCACCATATCTCTGCACCCCATTTCCCCATATCCCCACACCCAATTTCTGAATGTCCCCAAACCCCATTTCCCCATATCCCCACACCCCATTTCCCCATATCCCTGCACCCCATTTCCCTGTATCCCCACACCCCATTTCCCCGTATCCCCACACCCCATTTCCCCGTATCCCCACACCCCATTTCCCTGTATCCCAACACCCCATTTCCCCGTATCCCCACACCCCATTTCCCTGTATCCCCACACCCCATTTCCCTGTATCCCCACACCCCATTTCCCCATATCCCCACACTCCAATTCTCCATATCCCCACACCCCATTTCCCCGTATCCCCACGCCCCATTTCCCCATATCCCCACACTCCAATTCTCCATATCCCTGCACCCCATTTCTCCATATCCCTGCACCCCATTTCTTCCCAAGTAGTCATCCAATTCCCTCTTGAGTGCCTCCATTGATCCTGCATTCCAGACACTAACTACTTCCTGGGTGAAAAGCTCTTTCCTCACGTTCCCTTGCTTCATTTGTACATCACTTTCAGTCTCTGTGCTCTCGTTCCTGTTCCTCTGAAGAGCAGGAACTGTTTTTCCCTTTCTCCATTGTCCAGGCTGCTCCTGATTCTGGGGAAGGGGCTGAGGAGGCAGGTCTCGCCCCTAATTCCCATGTTCATATCAGACTGTGCACCGTTCTCTCAAATTGGGATTACAATCACTCCGCAATCGAGAATACTTTTCGATTCTGTCCCAAACTAAACCAGAAGTTGCTGGAAAAGTTTAGCAGGTCTGGCAGCTTCTGTAAAGAGAAATCAAAGTTAGCATTTCGGGTCCAGTGACCTTCCCTCAGAAATGTAAGCTCTTCCAGCAACTTCTGTTTTTGTTTCTGATTTACAGCATCTGCACTTCTCTCAGTTTTCATTCTGTCTGTCTGGACTGAAGCCCATTTCCTGCCTTATTAACCTCAATACTGTGCTGGGAAATAACCTAACAGATCTGGGGCTCACCTTCTCTGAGCCTCTGCTCCAGTTCTGGGAGGGTTCCTGACCCAACGTTTGATTCTAGGGCTGCTGCCCTCCAGCCAGCAGTTCAAGGAGGCAGCTCCCCCCACCATCTCATGGGCAACCAGAGACAGGTAATAATTACAGACCCTGCCAGTGCCACCCAGGACCCAGGAACAACTCACAAACATGTCAGACTATCACCTGATGAAGGAGCGTCGCTCTGAAAGCTAGTGTGCTTCCAATTAAACCTGTTGGACTATAATCTGGTATTGTGTGATTTTTAACTTTCTACACCCCAGTCCAACACCGGTATCTCCAAATCATGTCAGACTGGCATCATCTATTCCTGCCCCAGGCTGGGCAATGCTCAGAGAGAGAGTCACTGACATTTGTGGTTGCCTGTTGATGTTGATGACTAGCCAGTAAGGTTTCTCAAAGAACCAGCTGTCAGAAGGAACCATCAGTTGTGATTAGTTGGGTGTTTATCTTGTTTAGACAGTTTGAGATGACGGGGACCTCGTTCACAGAGGCTGCCCTGAGCTCTGCTTGTCTTTCAGCTGATGCTGGGATTTAGTGGCACAGCCTGCCTTCACACTAATATAAAGGCCAAGAATATAAAGGAGGATAGTAAAAGCTTGTTTAGGTATGTGAAAGGGAAAAAATGGTGAAGACTAAACTTGGGCCCTTGAAGACAGAAACAGGGGAATATATTACGGGGAACAAAGAAATGGCAGAAGAATTGAATTGGTACTTCAGATCTGTGTTCACTGGGGAAGACTCAAGCAATCTCCCTGAGGTAACAGTGCCTGAAGGACCTGAACTTAAGGGACTTTATATTTGCCAGGATTTGGTGTTGGAGAGACTGTTAGGTCTGAAGGTTGATAAGTCCCCTGGGGCCTGATGGTCTACATCCCAGGGTACTGAAGGAGGTGGCTCGAGAAATCGTGGATGCATTGGTGATTATTTTCCAGAGTTCGATAGATTCGGGATCAGTTCCTGCGGATTGGAGGGTGGCTAATGTTATACCACTTTTTAAGAAAGGTGGGAGAGAGAAAGCAGGAAATTATAGACCAGTTAGTCTGGCCTCAGTGGTGGGAAAGATGCTGGAGTCAATTATAAAGGATGAAATTATGACACATCTGGATAGTAGTAACAGGATAGGTCAGAGTCAGCATGGATTTATGAAGGGGAAATCATGCTTGACCAATCTTCTGGAATTTTTTGAGGATGTAACTCTGAAGATGGACGAGGGAGAACCAGTAGATGTAGTGCACCTGGACTTTCAGAAAGCTTTTGATAAAGTCCCACATAGGTGGTTAGTGAGTAAAATTAGGGCGCATGGTATTGGGGGCAAAGTACTAACTTGGATTGAAAGTTGGTTGGCTGATAGGAAACAAAGAGTAGTGATAAACGGCTCCATTTCGGAATGGCAGGCAGTGACCAGTGGGTACCGCAGGGATCAGTACTAGGACAGCAGTTTTTTACAATATACGTTAATGATATATAAGATGGTATTAGCAATAACATTAGCATATTTGCTGATGATACTAAGCTGGGTGGCAGGGTGAAATGTGATGAGGATGTTAGGAGATTACAGGGTGACCTGGACAAGTTAGGTGAGTGGTCAGATGCATGGCAGATGCAGTTTAATGTGGATAAATGTATGGTTATCCACTTTGGTGGCAAGAACAGGGAGGCAGATTACTACCTAAATGGAATCAATTTAGGTAAAGGGGCAGTACAGAGAGATCTGGGTGTTCTTGTACACCAGTCAATGAAGGCAAGCATGCAGGTACAGTAGGTAGTGAAGAAGGCTAATAGCATGCTGGCCTTCATAACAAGAGGGATTGAGTATAGAAGCAAAGAGGTGCTTCTGCAGCTGTACAGGGCCCTGGTGAGACCACACCTGGATTACTATATTCGGTTCTGGTCTCCAAATTTGAGGAAAGACATTCTGGCTATTGAGGGAGTGCAGCGTAGGTTCACGAGGTCAATTCCCGGAATGGCGGGATTACCTTACGCTGAAAGACTGGAGCGACTGGGCTTGTATACCCTTGAGTTTAGAAGACTGAGAGGGGATCTGATTGAGACATATAAGATTATTAAAGGATTGGACAGGAAACATGTTTCCGCTGATGGGTGAGTGCCGAACCAGAGGACACAGCTTAAAAATACGGGGTAGACCATTTAGGACAAAGATGAGAAGAAACTTCTTCACCCAGAGAGTGGTGGCTGTGTGGAATGCTCTGCCCCAGAGGGCAGTGGAGGCCCAGTCTCTGGATTCATTTAAGAAAGAGTTGGATAGAGCTCTCAAAGATAGTGGAATCAAGGGTTATGGAGAAAAGGCAGGAACAGGATACTGATTAAGGATGATCAGCCATGATCATATTGAATGGTGGTGCAGGCTTGAAGGGCAGAATGGCCTACTCCTGCACCTATTGTCTATTGTCTATTGTCTAAAGCTGCCAACATCCAATTCAGTCACCCCCTGGTCACTGACCCATCCATCATGGAACTTGTTGTTATTTACTCCCAGGCATAGCTAAGGCCAGTATTTAATACCCAATCCTCAGTGGTCCTTGGGAAGGTGTGAGTGAGCTCCTTCTGGAATGAGGGCCTTGCCTGACCATTTCAGAGGGAGTAGGCAAAACTGAGGACTGCAGATTCTGGAAAAGCACTGCAGGTCAGGCAGCATCCGAGGAGCAGGAAAATCAACGTTTCGGGCAAAAGCCCTTCATCAGGAAGCCCATTTCAGAGGGAGTGCTGTGGTATGGGTCTGAGTACAGACAGACGGCAGATTTGCTTCTCTATAGAAACTGAATGCCCTACCTTTGGAATGGATCATCACAGATCCCAGGATATTGGTCAGAAACTGCAGTTATTTCTCTTTCTGATTTTAGTATATTGCATTGTTTTCTTCACTCAGCCTTGTGACAATGTCATGACAAATTCACATAGCTCCCACCCTCTTGAATCCAAGAAGTGGCCGTATGTCAGAGTTAGGAGGTCTTCTTGAAGTGCAGTTCCTTTCAGGAAGGTCCACGGGTGGATGTGTTAGTGAGACTCAGTAAGGCACCAGTTTACAGCAACCTCTTGTGGTTCTAGATTGGCTTTAATGTTGGAGCTAATCCCAGGACACCTTGATAAGTTGACACCAGATCACATCAGGGAACATGAGGACAGCTGGGGTGGATTTGAAAAAGTGTCTTCACTTAAAAGAGAGGTTTTTGGGAGGAGTTTGATAGGGTAAGGACCCAACCAGTGAAAGGAGTGGCAGGGTCCCTCTAATTCAGCAATCACCTCAGCCTGACCCAGACACACACACACACACACACACACACCCCGATACACCTTGAACCAAGCGTTTGGTCACCTTGTATCTCCTGATGTCAGATTGAATTTGCTACAGAAGGTGAGCAATGGCCTGAGATCCTTCAGTCTGTTCAAGGCACTACAGAAATGCAAGATTTTTTAAAATGTTGTTTATTTAAAAGATGAAATGTGTCCTATTTAATTTAATAGTTTTCTACTTCTGTTTGTGAAAGCAGTTGTAGTTGAAATAGAATTAATCTGTTGATGTGTTGATTTATGTTTAGACCAAGAAATTGCATTCACTATCAAAGTCAAGCTGCAAGAAGCTTTTGAGGTAATTTTAGAAAAACCATCCCTAAGTTATCACACTTCCCAGCACCTGGTTTGCTCCACACTTTACATTGTCTGTCTGACCTTTTACCTTAGGGGTTTGTTAAGGTGGTCCTGGGAAAGGCTTCATATCTGTTCTCTCCTCCAGTGAAGGTAAGGAACATAATTTGTCATTGAATAGAGACATAGAGACATAGAGATGTACAGCACGGAAACAGACCCTTCAGTCCAACCCGTCCATGCTGACCAGATATCCCAACCCAATCCAGTCCCACCTGCCAGCACTTGGCCCATATCCCTCCAAACCCTTCCTAATCATATACCCATCCAAATGCCTCTTAAATGTTGCAATTGTACCAGCCTCCACCACTTCCTCTGGCAGCTCATTCCTTACACGTACCACCCTCTGTGTGAAAACGTTGCTCCTTAGGTCTCTATTATATCTTTCCCCTCTCACCCTAAACCTGTACCCTCTAGTCCTGGACTCCCCGACCCTAGGGAAAAGACTTTGCCAATCAACCACACCGTCCTGTGGCCCAACATTTCAACTCCCCCTCCCACTCTGCCGAGGACATGGAGGTCCTGGGCCTCCTTCACCGCCGCTCCCTCACCACCAGACGCCTGGAGGAAGAACGCCTCATCTTCCACCTCGGAACACTTCAACCCCAGGGCATCAATGTGGACTTCAACAGTTTCCTCATTTCCCCTTCCTCCACCTCACCCTAGTTCCAAACTTCCAGCTCAGCACTGTCCCCATGACTTGTCCTACCTGCCTATCTTCTTTTCCACCTATCCACTCCCCTCTCCCCCCGCCCCAACCTATCACCTTCATCCCCTCCCCCACTCACCTATTGTACTCTATGCTACTCTCTCCCCACCCCCACCCTCCTCTAGCTTATCTCTCCACCCTTCAGGCTCTCTGCCTTTATTCCTGATGAAAGGCTTTTGCCCAAAACGTCGATTTTACTGCTCCTCAGATGCTGCCTGAACTGCTGTGCTCTTCCAGCACCACTAATACAGAAAAAGACTTTACCTATTTACCCTATCCATGTCCCTCATAATTTTGTAAACCTCTATAAGGTCACCCCTCAGCCTCCGACGCTCCAGGGAAAACAGCCCCAGCATGTTCAGCTTCTCCCTATAGCTCAGATCCTTCAACCCTGGCAACATCCTTGTAAATCTTTTTTGAACCCTTTCAAGTTTCACAACATCCTTCCGATAGGAAGGAGACCAGAATTACACTCAATATTCCAACAGTGGCCTAACCAATGTCCTGTACAGCCGTAACACGACCTCCCACCTCCTGTACTCTATACTCTGACCAATAAAGGAAAGCATACCAAACACCTTCTTCACTATCCTATCTACCTGCGACTCCACTTTCAAGGAGCTATGAACCTGCACTCCAAGGTCTCTTTGTTCAGCAATACTCAACACTTGCTATGATTTAACTAAGACCAAAACGAGTCTCAGACGGAAGATAAATAAGAATGAACTCTCACTGTTTAATGATGCTGTGGTCCCTGAATTGTAAATTTTATATTTTAGACCATAGGAGCAGGTGCAGGCCATTCAGCCCATCGAATATGTTCTCCCATTCAATGAGATCATAGCTGATCTGATCATCCTCAACTCCATTTTCCTGCCTTTTCCACATAATCCTCGATTCCCCTTCCCAATTAAAAATCTGTGTCTCTCAGCCTTGTATCCTGGAAATGGATTTCCATAGCCATCAATTCCACATGAAACTGGGAGATGGGAGAACTGTGTCCATTGATACTCTCCTGCTAACTTCAATGCAACCAAAGGGAGAGCTTAGTGCTGGTCACTTCCATCTGATGCTGTTCTCGCGATGTTTGCTGGTCAGTATTTCCCCGGTCACCACATACTGGCCATTGTTTTTGTGAGAGCCAATGGCAGTCACATGACCTCTCAGTTTCTCTCCTGCCCTGTTCCTATAACATGATGTCCCAAGGTCAGAAGATGCCCTGAGGTCAAGAGGTACTCAGCCTTTACTGGTGGTTTTAGTCTGTCTGTATGGGGAGTTATTACTCTGCTCTTACTGGTGGTTATAACTCGATCTTAACTGACAATAATTACACGGTCCTTACCAGTGGTTAGTTTTCTGTCTTTACAGATCATTTGGTCTCTCTTTCATTCTTGGCCCAGGGCACTGTGTCCAATGGTGATTCCATGAATGTTGGGCAGTTTAAATCCACAGTCAGCAAAGGCCTTCAGCTCAATTGGAGACACTCCAGCATTCTCTATCTTATTACTGTCAACAACTCAGAGCACCACAGGGAGGGCTACAGTATTAGCCACATTCGGATTTCTGACACGAGATTAAACCTAGTGTGTAAATAATCCCTTTACAATCCCTCTCAGCATTGTACATTGCACAATACCACAGGATCCTTGTTGGAGACAGAAAGATTTTTTCTGATGTTAGGAAAATGAGTTAATTATTTGGGCACTTGTAAAGCACATTGGATTTGAAGCTCAGAGTTCAATATGAGGTCGTGAGGTAATGAGTGATTTATAAATAAATATGTTATTAATAACTACATTGTTTTGTTGTAGTTTGAAGAGCCAATCTGTGGGAATAAACATCCCGATTTTACAACATTTATAGTTCCTGGGACGATCTTAAGGTGAAGTATAAAAGAGATCTTGTTAATACAACCCAATTTACGACGAAAGTTACATTTCTGCAAGAGAACACCTGAATATTCCCACACTGTCTAACACTCCGACAGTCAACAACTTTTCATAACCTCACAACAAATCAATGGGGTATGAATTCAATCAATTAATAAATAATAATTTCCTTGATCTAGTAGCTCACTGAATCAGTTTACGACCTGAATACTTCACTCCAGAACAAGGGTGTTGTATTTGGGAACAGATTACAATCTTTCGCTTCTGCGTTGTCATTTCCTGATTTTTGATATTTTATGGATTTGCAGTTTCTGAAACTGAAATACCCCAGATACCCCATTACCAATACCCCTTCAATATCCATCTCTGATCCCCCCGTGATCCTCCTGTGATCCCCCTGTGATCCCCCTTGTGATCCCCTTGTGATCCCCCTGTGATCCCCCTGTGATCTCCTTGTGATCCCCCTGTGATCTCCCTATGATCTCGGTGTGATCTCCCTGTGATCTCCCTGTGATCCCTCTGTGATCCCTCTGTGATCCCCCCGTGATCCCCCCCCGTGATCCCCCGTGATCTCCCTGTGATCCCCCTGTGATCCCCCTGTGATCCCCCTGTGATCTCCCTGTGATCTCCCTGTGATCCAGCTGTGATCCCATCTCCCTGTGATCCCCCTGTGATCCAGCTGTGATCCCCCTGTGATCTCCCTGTGATCCCTCTGTGATCTCCCTGTGATCCCCCTGTGATCCCCCTGTGATCCCTCTGTGATCTCCCTGTGATCTCCCTGTGATCCCCCGTGACCCCCCGTGACCCCCCTGTGATCCCCCTGTGATCCCTCTGTGATCCCTCTGTGATCCCTCTATGATCCTTCTGTGATCTCCCTGTGACCCCCCTGTGATCCCCCTGTGATCCCCCTGTGATCTCCCCGTGATCTCCCCGTGATCGCCCTGTGATCCCCCCATGATCCCCCCATGATCCCTCCGTGATCGCCCCATGATCCCCATGTGATCCCCTTGTGATCCCCCTGTGATTCCCTCTGTGGTCCCCATGTGATCCCCCCGTGATCCCCATGTGATCCCCCTGTGATCCCCCTGTGATCCCCCTGTGATCTCCCTGTGATCTCCCTGTGATCTCCCCGTGATCCCCCTGTGATTCCCCCGTGATCTCCCCGTGATCTCCCTGTGATCCCCCCGTGATCCCCCCGTGATCCCCCAGTGATCCCCCCGTGATCCCCCAGTGATCCCCCTGTGATCTGAAAATGTGTTGCTGGAAAAGCGCAGCAGGTCAGGCAGCATTCAGGGAACAGGAGAATCGACGTTTCGGGCATAAGCCCTTCTTCAGGAATCCCCATGTGATCTCCCTGTGATCCCCCTGTGATCCCCCTGTGATCCCCCTGTGATCTCCCTATGATCTCGGTGTGATCTCCCTGTGATCTCCCTGTGACCATCCTGTGATCCCTCTGTGATCCCTCTGTGATCCCCCCGTGATCTCCCTGTGATCCCCCTGTGATCTCCCTGTGATCCAGCTGTGATCCCCATGTGATCCCCCTGTGATCCAGCTGTGATACCCCTGTGATCTCCCTGTGATCCCTCTGTGATCTCCCTGTGATCCCCCTGTGATCCCCCTGTGATCCCTCTATGATCTCCCTGTGAGCCCCCGTGACCCCCCTGTGATCCCCTGTGATCCCCATGTGATCCCCCTGTGATCCCCCTGTGATCCCCCTGTGATCTCCCTGTGATCTCCCTGTGATTCCCCCGTGATCTCCCCGTGATCTCCCTGTGATCCCCCCGTGATCCCCCCGTGATCCCCCCGTGTTCCCCCCGTGATCCCCCAGTGATCCCCCTGTGATCTGAAAATGTGTTGCTGGAAAAGCGCAGCAGGTCAGGCAGCATCCAGGGAACAGGAGAATCGACGTTTCGGGCATAAGCCCTTCTTCAGGAATCCCCATGTGATCTCCCTGTGATCCCCCTGTGATCCCCTTGTGATCCTCCTGTGATCCCCCTGTGATCTCCCTGTGATCCCCCTGTGATCTCCCTATGATCTCGGTGTGATCTCCCTGTGATCTCCCTGTGACCACCCTGTGATCCCTCTGTGATCCCTCTGTGATCCTCCGTGATCTCCGTGTGATCCCCCTGTGATCTCCCTGTGATCCAGCTTTGATCCCCCTGTGATCCCCCTGTGATCTCCCTGTGATCACCCTGTGATCTCCCTATGATCTCGGTGTGATCTCCCTGTGATCTCCCTGTGACCTCCCTGTGATCCCTCTGTGATCCCTCTGTGATCCCCCCGTGATCTCCCTGTGATCCCCCTGTGATCTCCCTGTGATCCAGCTGTGATCCCCATGTGATCCCCATGTGATCCCCCTGTGATCTCCCTGTGATCCCCCTGTGATCCCCCTGTGATCCCCTGTGATCCCCCTGTGAATCCCCCTGTGAATCCCCCGTGATATCCCCGTGATCTCCCCGTGATCTCCCCGTGATCCCCCTGTGATCCCCCTGTGATCCCCCGTGATCCCCCCGTGATCCCCCCGTGATCCCCCAGTGATCGCCCTGTGATCCCCCTGTGATCTGAAAATGTGTTGCTGGAAAAGCGCACCAGGTCAGGCAGCATCCAGGGAACAGGAGAATCTAAGTTTCGGGCATAAGCCCTTCTTCAGGAATCCCCCTGTGATCCCCCTGTGATCCCCATGTGATCCCCCTGTGATCCCCTTGTGATCCCGCTGTGATCCCCCATGATCTCCCGTGATCTCCCTGTGATCCCCCTGTGATCCCGCTGTGATCCACCTGTGATCCCCCTGTGATCTCCCTGTGATCCATCTGTGATCCCCCTGTGATCTCCCTGTGATCCACCTGTGATCCCCCATGATCCCCCTGTGATCCAGCTGTGATCCCCCTGTGATCTCCCTGTGATCCCCCGTGATCCCTCTATGATCTCCCTGTGATCTCCCTGTGGTCTCCCTGTGATCCAGCTGTGATCCCCCTGTGATCTCCCTGTGATCCAGCTGTGATCCCCCTGTGATCCCCCTGTGATCCCTCTGAGATCTCCCTGTGATCTCCCTGTGATCCAGCTGTGAACCACCTGTGATCCCCCTGTGATCTCCCTGTGATCCCCCTGTGATCCCCCTGTGATCTCCCTGTGATCCCCCTGTGATCTCCCTGTGAAACCCCCTGTGATCCAGCTGTGATTCCCCCTGTGATCTCTCTGTGATCTCCCTGTGATCCAGCTGTGATCCCCATGTGATCCCGGTGTGATCTCCCTGTGATCCCCCAGTGATCCCTCTGTGATCCCCCGTGATCCCCCTGTGATCTCCCCGTGACCCCCCTGTGAATCCCCCTGTGATCCCCCCGAGATCCCCCCGTGATCCCCCGTGATCCCGCCTTGATCCCCCCGTGATCGCCCCGTGAACCCCCTGTGATCCCCCTGTGATCCCCCCGTGATCCCTCTGTGATCCCCTGTGATCCCCCTATGATCCCTCTGTGATCCCCCTGTGATCCCCCTGTGATCCCCCTGTGATCTCCCTGTGATCTCCCTGTGATCCCCCTGTGATCCCCCGTGATCCCCCAGTGATCTCCCTGTAATCCCCCTGTGATCCCCCTGTGATCCCCCGTGATCTCCCTGTGATCCCCCTGTGATCCACCTGTGATCCCCCCGGGATCCCCCCGTGATCCCCCCGTGATCCCCCTGTGATCCCCCTGTGATTTCCCTGTGATCCCCCTGTGATCCCCCTGTGATCCCCCCGTAATCCCCCGTGATCCCCCGTGATCCCTCTGTGATCCCCCTGTGATCCCCCTGTGATCTCCCCGTGATGCCCCCATGACCCCCCCGTGATCTCCCTGTGATCCTTCTGTGATCCCCCTGTGATCCCTCTGTGATCTCCCTGTGATCCCCCGTGATCCCTCTGTGATCTCCCTGTGATCTCCCTGTGATCCCTCTGTGATCCCCCTGTGATCCACCTGTGATCCCTCTGTGATCCCCCTGTGATCCAGCTGTGACCCCCCTGTGATCCCCCTGTGATCTCCCTGTGATCCCTCTGTGATCTCCCTGTGATCCCCCATGATCCCTCTGTGATCTCCCTGTGATCTCCCTGTGATCCCTCTGTGATCCCCCTGTGATCCCCCTGTGATCCCTCTGTGATCTCCCTGTGATCCCCCGTGATCCCTCTGTGATCTCCCTGTGATCTCCCTGTGATCCCTCTGTGATCCCTCTGTGATCCAGCTGTGATCCCTCTGTGATCCCCCTGTGATCCCCCTGTGATCCCCCTGTGATCTCCCTGTGATCCCCATGTGATCCCGGTGTGGTCCCCCTGTGATCCCCCTGTGATCCCCCTGTGATCCCGGTGTGATCCCCCTGTGATCTCCCTGTGATCCCGCTGTGACCTCCCTGTGATCCCCATGCGATCCCGGTGTGATCCCTCTGTGATCCCCCGTGACCCCCCTGTGAACCCCCTGTGATCTTCCTGTGATCCCCCTGTGATCTCCCTGTGATCCCGGTGTGATCCCTCTGTGATCCCCTGTGATCCCCATGTGATCCCCCTGTGATCGCCATGTGATCCCCCTGTGATCCCCCCGTGATCCCCCCGTGATCCCCCCGTGGTCCCCCTGTGATCCCCCTGTGATCCCCATGTGATCCCCATGTGATCCCCCTGTGATCTCCCTATGATCCCCCTGTGATCCCCCTGTGATTCCCCTGTGATCTCCCTATGATCCCCCTGTGATCTCCCTGTGAGCTCCCTGTGATCCCTCTGTGATCCCCCTGTGATCCACCTGTGATCCCTCTGTGATCCCCCTGTGATCCAGCTGTGACCCCCCTGTGATCCCCCTGTGATCTCCCTGTGATCCCTCTGTGATCTCCCTGTGATCCCCCATGATCCCTCTGTGATCTCCCTGTGATCTCCCTGTGATCCCTCTGTGATCCCCCTGTGATCCCTCTGTGATCCCCCTGTGATCCCACCGTGATCGCCCTGTGATCTCCTTGTGATCCCTCTGTGATCCCCCTGTGATCCCCCTGTGATCCCCCTGCGATCCCCCCGTGATCCCCCGTGGTCCCCCCGTGATCCCCCTGTGATCCCCCTGTAATCCCCCCGTGATCTGCCTGTGATCCCCATGTGATCCCCCTGTGATCCCCCTGTGATCCCCGTGTGATCCCTCTGTTATCCCCCGTGATCCCCCTGTGATCTCCCTATGATCCCCCTGTGATCCCCCCTGTGATCCCTCTGTGATCCCCCCGTGATCCCCTGTGATCCCCCCGTGATCCCCTGTGATCCCCCTGTGATCTGCCTGTGATCCCCATGTGATCCCTCTGTGATCCCCCTGTGATCCCCCTGTGATCCCTCTGTGATCCCCCTGTGATCACCCCATGATCCCCTTGTGAACCCTCTGTGATCCCCTGTGATCCCCCTGTGATCCCCTGTGATCCCCCATGATCCCCTGTGATCCCCCTGTGATCCCCTTGTGATCCCCCTGTGATCCCCGTGTGATCCCCCTGTGATCCCCCTGTGATCTCCCTGTGATCTCCCTGTGATCTCCCTGTGATTTCCCTGTGATCCCCTTGTGATCCCCCTGTGATCCCCGTGTGATCCCCCTGTGATCCCCCTGTGATCTCCCTGTGATCTCCCTGTGATCTCCCTGTGATTTCCCCGTGATCCCCCAGTGATCTCCCTGTAATCCCCCTGTGATCCCCCTGTGATCCCCCGTGATCTCCCTGTGATCCCCCTGTGATCCACCTGTGATCCCCCCGGGATCCCCCCGTGATCCCCCCGTGATCCCCCTGTGATCCCCCTGTGATTTCCCTGTGATCCCCCTGTGATCCCCCTGTGATCCCCCCGTAATCCCCCCGTGATCCCCCGTGATCCCTCTGTGATCCCCCTGTGATCCCCCTGTGATCTCCCCATGATGCCCCCATGACCCCCCCGTGATCTCCCTGTGATCCCTCTGTGATCCCCCTGTGATCCCTCTGTGATCTCCCTGTGATCCCCCGTGATCCCTCTGTGATCTCCCTGTGATCTCCCTGTGATCCCTCTGTGATCCCCCTGTGATCCACCTGTGATTCCTCTGTGATCCCCCTGTGATCCAGCTGTGACCCCCCTGTGATCCCCCTGTGATCTCCCTGTGATCCCTCTGTGATCTCCCTGTGATCCCCCATGATCCCTCTGTGATCTCCCTGTGATCTCCCTGTGATCCCTCTGTGATCCCCCTGTGATCCCCCTGTGATCCCTCTGTGATCTCCCTGTGATCCCCCGTGATCCCTCTGTGATCTCCCTGTGATCTCCCTGTGATCCCTCTGTGATCCCTCTGTGATCCAGCTGTGATCCCTCTGTGATCCCCCTGTGATCCCCCTGTGATCCCCCTGTGATCTCCCTGTGATCCCCATGTGATCCCGGTGTGGTCCCCCTGTGATCCCCCTGTGATCCCCCTGTGATCCCGGTGTGATCCCCCTGTGATCTCCCTGTGATCCCGCTGTGACCTCCCTGTGATCCCCATGCGATCCCGGTGTGATCCCTCTGTGATCCCCCGTGACCCCCCTGTGAACCCCCTGTGATCTTCCTGTGATCCCCCTGTGATCTCCCTGTGATCCCGGTGTGATCCCTCTGTGATCCCCTGTGATCCCCATGTGATCCCCCTGTGATCACCATGTGATCCCCCTGTGATCCCCCCGTGATCCCCCCGTGATCCCCCCGTGGTCCCCCTGTGATCCCCCTGTGATCCCCATGTGATCCCCATGTGATCCCCCTGTGATCTCCCTATGATCCCCCTGTGATCCCCCTGTGATTCCCCTGTGATCTCCCTATGATCCCCCTGTGATCTCCCTGTGAGCTCCCTGTGATCCCTCTGTGATCCCCCTGTGATCCACCTGTGATCCCTCTGTGATCCCCCTGTGATCCAGCTGTGACCCCCCTGTGATCCCCCTGTGATCTCCCTGTGATCCCTCTGTGATCTCCCTGTGATCCCCCATGATCCCTCTGTGATCTCCCTGTGATCTCCCTGTGATCCCCCTGTGATCCCCCTGTGATCCCACCGTGATCGCCCTGTGATCTCCTTGTGATCCCTCTGTGATCCCCCTGTGATCCCCCTGTGATCCCCCTGTGATCCCCCTGCGATCCCCCCGTGATCCCCCGTGGTCCCCCCGTGATCCCCCTGTGATCCCCCTGTAATCCCCCCGTGATCTGCCTGTGATCCCCATGTGATCCCCCTGTGATCCCCCTGTGATCCCCGTGTGATCCCTCTGTTATCCCCCGTGATCCCCCTGTGATCTCCCTATGATCCCCCTGTGATCCCCCCTGTGATCCCTCTGTGATCCCCCTGTGATCCCCCCGTGATCCCCTGTGATCCCCCTGTGATCTGCCTGTGATCCCCATGTGATCCCTCTGTGATCCCCCTGTGATCCCCCTGTGATCCCTCTGTGATCCCCCTGTGATCACCCCATGATCCCCTTGTGAACCCTCTGTGATCCCCTGTGATCCCCCTGTGATCCCCTGTGATCCCCCATGATCCCCTGTGATCCCCCTGTGATCCCCTTGTGATCCCCCTGTGATCCCCGTGTGATCCCCCTGTGATCCCCCTGTGATCTCCCTGTGATCTCCCTGTGATCTCCCTGTGATTTCCCTGTGATCCCCCTGTGATCCCCCTGTGATCCCCCTGTGTTCCCCTGTGATCCCCCCGTGATCCCCTTGTGATCCCCCTGTGATCCCCTTGTGATCCCCTTGTGATCTCCCTGTGATCTCCCTGTGATCTTCCTGTGATCTCCCTGTGATCTCCCTGTGATCTCCCTGTGATCTCCCTGTGATCCCCCTGTGATCCCCATATGATCTCCCTGTGATCTCCCTGTGATCTCCTTGTGATCTCCCTGTGATCCCCATGTGATCCCCCTGTGATCTCCCTGTGATCCCCCTGTGATCTCCCTGTGATCTCCCTGTGATCCCCCTGGTGATCCCCCTGGTGATCCCCCTTGTGATCCCCCTTGTGATTCCCCCCCGTGATCCCACCGTGATCCCCCCGTGATATCCCCGTGATCCCCCTGTGATCACCTGTGATCTCCCTGTCTCCACTTCTTTGGGTAATGCCCCTTTTCTGTTTTGGCTAAAATACAATGTCAAACCTCAGGTTTCACCCGGTCGGAATGTTTCCAGACAATAAAAACCAAGAGGTGTAGATGCTGGAAATCAGAAACAAAACCATAAAGTGCTGGAAAAGCTCGGTGGGTCTGGCAGCATCTGTGGAGAGAAAGCAGAGTTAACATTTCGGGACCAGTGTCCCTTTTTAAATCAATGTTGACCATTCTGTCTGTCACAATCGAGAAGGGCGTTCTAACAATGCTCTTCTGAAAATCTTCACAGCATCACTTTTTTCTTGGCTCTTGGTTTGACTGCTCTCTCGTTTGTGATCGAAAAGAGGGAGGGTTTACTGGACAGGAGCTGGGCTGCAGGTTAGTGTAACATGATCATTGCAGCAAATTACATTTAACTCTTAAGGAAATAAAAGCACTGTTTGTGAATCCATCAGTAATTGTGAATACCCAGCAGTGGTCAGGTCTGTGCTGCTGGTGTATTGCTCCACCCTCTGTGCAATCCACCCCTCGCTATTACAGAGCAGGTTCCCTTTGACTGTGCTATCATTTCTTCCCACAGTCATGTTCCTGAATAAATCCTGTGATGTTCATTCTGTTGCTGTGGGTATCGGTGGAGTGGGCTGTACATTAATGAAGATATCCCCACTGGGGGAGACGGCAGTGTACCTAGAGAAGTGTACCAGAGACCCAGGAAACTATCAGCAATTGTCAGAAAAAGCCACATGTTTCACCTATATCCCTTAGGGAAGGGAGTCTCCCATCCTTACCCCGCCTGCCCTGCAGGTAACTCCAGACCTACAGCATTGTGGCTGATTTCTAACTGCCCTGGGAAATGACTGAGCAAGGGCACTCAGTGGGTCACCCCCAGTCCGGGATGGGTAACATCGACTGGGGCTCACTCATGACACCAACATCCTGTGGAAGATCAAAGAAATAAAAAAGGACAAGCGTTTAGGGACTTCACAATAAATCATCCTCATTCAAAATATCATCCTGAAATTAAATCAGCCCACTCTCGCAACTGAGCGACAGAAAGGATCGACATCACAGATGTGTAAGTCACAAAAACCGAATCTGTTCAACTCAGCTTGTGTCCCATGTGCCATTTCCCCAGGGTACTGGCACCCACACCCCGTGGGGATTGTCCCCTCTCTCAGTACGTGGCACCCACACCCCGTGGGGATTGTCCCCTCTCTCAGTACGTGGCACCCACACCCCGTGGGGATTGTCCCCTCTCTCAGTACGTGGCACCCACACCCCGTGGGGATTGTCCCCTCTCTCAGTACGTGACACCCACACCCCGTGGGGATTGTCCCCTCTCTCAGTACGTGACACCCACACCCCGTGGGGATTGTCCCCTCTCTCAGTACGTGGCACCCACACCCCGTGGGGATTGTCCCCTCTCTCAGTACGTGGCACCCACACCCCGTGGGGATTGTCCCCTCTCTCAGTACGTGACACCCACACCCCGTGGGGATTGTCCCCTGGGCTGTTTCAGATTGCTCACTGCCAACAATCCTGCTGTGACGTTTCTGTGTCTGGGACCTATCTGGTGATGAGTGGTGGGTGATACATGATCTTAGATTAACGACAGAAGGGGCTCTGCCTCAGACAACAAGAAAGTCTATTACCTGATAGCAATAAATAGAATGACTCTGGGTCAGGCAACAATAGCAATTTAAGGAGGAGGGGCAGATACAGCTCACAAACTTGATTGAGTTTTTTTAAAGAAGTAACAAAGAGGATTGATGAGGGCAGGGCGGTAGATGTGATCTATATGGACTTCAGTAAGGCGTTTGACAAGGTTCCCCATGGGAGACTGATTAGCAAGGTTAGATCTCACGGAATACAGGGAGAATAGCCATTTGGATACAGAACTGGCTCAAAGGTAGAAGCCAGAGGGGGTGGTGGAGGGTTGTTTTTCAGACTGGAGGCCTGTGACCAGTGGAGTGCCACAAGGATCGGTGCAGGGTCCTCTACTTTTTGTCATTTACATAAATGATTTGGATGCGAGCATAAGAGGTACAGTTAGTAAGTTTGCAGATGACATCAAAGTTGGAGGTGAAGTTGACAGCGAAGAGAGTTACCTCAGATTACAACAGGATCTGGACCAGATGGGCCAATGGGCTGAGAAGTGGCAGATGGAGTTTAATTTGGATAAATGCGAGGTGCTGCATTTGGGTAAGCAAATCTTAGCAGGACTTATACACTTAATGGTGAGGTCCTAGGGAGTGTTGCTGAACAAAGAGATCTTGGAGAGCAGGTTCAAAGCTCCTTGAAAGTGGAGTCGCAGGTCGATAGGATAGTGAAGGCGGCATTTGGTATGCTTTCGTTTATTGGTCAGAGTATTGAGTACAGGAGTTGGGAGGTCATGTTGTGGCTGTACAGGACATTGGTTAGGCCACTGTTGGAATATTGCGTGCAATTCTGGTCTCCTTCCTATCAGAAAGATGTTGTGAAACTTGAAAAGGTTCAGAAAAGGTTTACAAGGATGTTGCCAGGGGTGGAGGATTTGAACTATAGGGAGAGGCTGAACAGGCTGGGGCTGTTTTCCCTGGAGCATCGGAGGCTGAGGGGTGACTTATAGAGGTTTACAAAATTATGAGGGGCATGGATAGGGTAAACAGACAAAGTCTTTTCCCTGGGTTGGGGGAGTCCAGAACTAGAGGGCATAGGTTTAGGGTGAGAGGGGAAAGATATAAAAGAGACTTAAGGGGCAACTTTTTCACGCAGAGGGTGGTACGTGTATGGCGTGAGCTGCCAGAGGATGTGGTGGAGGCTGGTACTATTGAAACATTTAAGAGGCAGTTGGATGGGTATATGAATAGGAAGGGTTTGGAGGGATATGGGCCAGGTGCTGGCAGGTGGGACTCGATTGGGTTGGGATATCTGGTCGGCATGGACAGGTTGGACCGAAGGGTCTGTTTCCATGCTGTACATCTCTATGACTCTATGACTCTGTAGAATGGTTGAAGCAGAGACAACACTAACATTAACCTCTTCAGAACCATTACCTTCAACAACATTTACAGATCCCATTGTGTTTAAATAATCCGGATTTACGGTTTGGGAAAATCATGAAAACAACTCTGTCTTTTCCCAATCTTTTCCTTGGGTTTCCTTTGACACCAGTTAACCCAGTGGCTGTATACAGGAACATACTGTGGAGATGAAGTCACATGACATCAGTTTATAGTCCAACAGGTTTATGTGAGATCACAAGCGTTCACAAGTCAGTGCTCTGAAAGCTTGTGATTTCACGTAAACCCTTTGGACTATAACCTGGTGTCATGTGACTTACAACTTTGTGTATAGGAAAACATGAGGCAGAATTCCTGACATAGATAAAATCAGATACAAATATTAGAGTTCTAAGTTTTAAAGAAGGTGATGTCAATACATTGGATGTTGTGTGTGAAAGTTTGAGAACATGACAAGATAACCTTAAAACCAGCCAGTCTGAGGGCTGAACTGGACATTGTATGATTGTGAGAGTCTAGATTAGAGTGGTGCTGGAAAAGCACAGCAGGTCAAGCAGCATCAGAGGAGCAGGAAAATCAACGTTACGGGCAAAAGCCCTTCATCAGGATTGTGTGTAACTGTGTGTGTATCATGAAGTAAAATTGTGTGTATTATTCCACATATGATCATATAATTTTAACAAAACTCGGATCAATGTTGCTTTTGTGAGTGAATTTTGTTTGTAGTTTCCTTATTTGTTGTGTTTTTTTATTCAGGCGTGAGTTCCCTGGAACTGATACTGGCTCACACTTTTTCCCACCTCCTAACGATGATTATTCAGATAACATTGTTACTCATCTTTACATTCCTGGTTTTCAAGGTCAGTTCTCTACTTTTCTCTTGAAATCGTTAAATGGAACGTTGTTGAAGAGTCTGCCCACTAGCTGAACAGCCTGCAGCTTGGTCGAGTTCTATTGAGATAAATGTTGTGGTCAAGCAGTTAATTTATAGCCTGCAGCTAAGTGCATCTCTAATGTGTCTCCACAACAGGCAGAGCTAAGGGAATTTATAAATGGGGAATGGAGAAATGTGTTAGATTTCACAGAGAAAGATACAAGAAATCTCCTGGAATTAGACTTCCAAGCGGCTGTACAGGACGTTGGTTAGGCCACTTTTGGAATACAGAGTCAAAAGGTGTGGTACTGGAAAAGCACAGCAGGTTCCTGATAAAAGGTTTATGCCTGAAATGTCAACTCTTCTGCTCCTCGGATGCTGCCTGAACTGTTGTGCTTTGCCAGGGCCACATTTTTAACTCTGATCTCCAGTATCTGCAGTCCTTACTTTCTCCCACTTTTGGAATACAGCATTCAATCCTGGTCTCCTTGCTAGAGAAAAGATGTTGTAAAACTTAAAAGGGTTAAGAAAAGATTTACAAGGATGTTGCCAGGTTGGAGGGTTTGAGCTACAGGGAGAGGCTGAATAGGCCTGGGCTGTTTTCCCTGGAGTGTCAGAGGCTGAGGGGTGACTTTATAGAGGTTTATACAATCATGAGTGGCATAAATAGACAAGGTCTTTTCACTGGGGTAGGGGAGACCAGAACTAGAGGACATAGGTTTAAGATGAGAGGGGAAAGGTATGAAAGGGACCCAAGGGGCAACCTTTTCACGCAGAGGGTGGTATGTGTATGGAATGAGCTGCCAGAGGAAGTGGTGAAGGCTAGTACAGTTACAGCATTTAAGAGACATCTGGATGGGTACATGAGTAGGAAGGGTTTGGAGGGATATGGGCCAGGTGCTGGCAAATGGGATTAGATTAGGTTGGGATATCTGGTCAGTGTGGACAAGTTGGACCGAAGGGTCTGTTTCCATGCTGTACATCTCTATGACTGTATACTCGGGAGACCTGAGAAGTTATTGGAAGTAAGAAGGTAGTGTTGGAGAAATTAATGAGACCAAAGGTTGGTAAGTCCCTGGACCCTGATGATCCACACCTCAGAGTGTTGAGGGAGATTGCTTTAGAGATAGTTGATGCATTGGTGATCATCTTCCAAAATTCCACAGATCCTGAAATGATTCCTGCAGATTGGAAGTTCACATTATTTAAGAAGGGGTGTGAGAGAAAACAGGGAACTACAAAGTGTCCTGTATATCCTTGTCAATAAGTCACTGAAGGCTAATGTACAAGGGGCAGCACGTGAGGAAGAAGGTGCCTGGAATATTAGCCTGGTTAGACTGCACCTGGAGTTTTGGTCTCCCTTATGTTGGGATAGCATTGTCATAGAGGGACAGGAGCAAGCATTCAGTTGACCTGCTCCCAGGATGGTGGGACTGTCCTGTGAAGAGAGAAATTGTCTATCTCTGCCTTAAAAAATATCCATGCACTGTATATTCACTGTCTTTGAGGAAGAGAATTTGAAAGACTTGTATTTGGAACTCTCTATATTCTATGTACTTGAGACCCTCAGAGAGAAGTATATTCCCACCCTGTTCTAAATGGATGAACCCTGATTTTTAAACAGGGACCTCTCGTTCTCGATTTCCCCACAAGAGGAAGTGTCCAGTGCACAGCTCCTGGTCAAAACCCCTCTGGATCTTGTATGTTTCAATCAAGTCATCACTTACTGTTTTAAACCTGACCAGATACAGGCCAAGCCTGTCCAACCTGTCCATTCCAAATCTGATGCTGGGCTTCCTCATCTAGACTCCCCTTACTCCTCAAACGTTCCCAGTCTATCTGTCGGTTACAATCACTCCCTAAGCATTGCCATTCCTTTCTGACAAACTCACACTCTTTCTTTCTTTATATTCCACCCTATAGTGTGGTTACTGTTCCAGGGCCCACTCTCATTCCCAATCCCAATCCCACTCTCGCTCCCACTCCCAGTCTCACTCTCATTCCCACTCCCACACCCATTTCCACTCCCACTCCCAGTCTCACTCCCACTCCCACTCCTAATCCCATTCTCATTCCCACTCCCAATCCCAATCTCACTCCCACTACCACTCTCATTCCCAATCCCATTCCCACTCCCACGCCCAGTCTCACTGTCACTCCCACTCCCACTCCCAATCCCACTCTCATTACCACTCCCACTCACACTCCCATTCTCATTCCAAATCCCATCCCCACTCCCAGTCTCACTCCCAATCACACTCTCATTCCCAATCCCATTCCCACTCCCATTTTCACTCCCATTCCTACTCCCATTCCCAATCCCACTCTCGTTGCCACTCCCACTCCCAATCCCACTCTCATTTCCAATCCCATTCCCACTCCCACTCCCAATCCCACTCTCATTCCCAATCCCATTCCCACTTCCACTCTCAGTCTCACTCCCACTCTCATTCCCACTCTCATTCCCAATCCCATTCCCACTCCCACTCCCATTCCCACTCCCACTCCCACTCCCATTCCCAATCCCACTCCCACAGATACTTGTCAAATGGCAAGTATCACCACAAGTGACATCTTCCCTTTGTCTTTCTCATCTCTACACAAACAATGTCCACATCTGAGTTTCCTGAATATCCATCATCATGCACTGCTGCATTCAATCTATTACTCGCTATCAAAGCCCCTCCCGTCCAACTTTTCCTGTAATTCATTCCCACCTTTAATGGTGCCCAGAGTCAGGGTGGGTGACATTGAGAGTGAGACAGCAGTTTCCTTGGTGGCTGATGGGTCCATTGGCAGAGATAGAGTGAGGGTGAGGAATCAGAGAGAGAGAGAGAAAGAAAGAGAGAGAGGCGATGATCGAGTGAGGGTGAGGAATTCGAGTGAGAGAGAGAGGCAATGATAGAGTGAGGGTGAGGAATCAGAGAGAGAGGTGATGATAGAGTGAGGGTGAGGAATCAGAGAGAGAGGGGATGATAGAGTGAGGGTGAGGAATGAGAGAGAGAGGAAGAAAGAGAGAGAGGTGTGATGATAGAGTGAGGGTGAGGAATTCGAGTGAGAGAGAGAGGCGATGATAGAGTGGGGGTGAAGAATCAGAGAGAGAGAGGCGATGATCGAGTGAGGGTGAGGAATTTGAGTGAGAGAGAGGGGCGATGATAGAGTGAGGGTGAGGAATCAGAGAGAGAGAGGCAATGATAGAGTGAGGGTGAGGAATCAGAGAGAGAGAGGCGATGATAGAGTGAGGGTGAGGAATCAGTGAGAGAGAGGCGATGATAGAGTGAGGGTGAGGAATCAGTGAGAGAGAGGCGATGATAGAGTGAGGGTGAGGAATCAGAGAGAGAGAGGCGATGATAGAGTGAGGGTGAGGAATCAGAGAGAGAGGCGATGATAGAGTGAGGGTGAGGAATCAGAGAGAGAGAGGCGATGATAGAGTGAGGGTGAGGAATCAGTGAGAGAGAGGCGATGATAGAGTGAGGGTGAGGAATCAGAGAGAGAGAGGCGATGATAGAGTGAGGGTGAGGAATCAGAGAGAGAGAGGCGATGATAGAGTGAGGGTGAGGAATCAGTGAGAGAGAGGTGATGATAGAGTGAGGGTGAGGAATCAGAGAGAGAGAGGCGATGATAGAGTGAGGGTGAGGAATCAGAGAGAGAGAGGCGATGATAGAGTGAGGGTGAGGAATCAGAGAGAGAGAGGCGATGATAGAGTGAGGGTGAGGAATCAGTGAGAGAGAGGCGATGATAGAGTGAGGGTGAGGAATCAGAGAGAGAGAGGCGATGATAGAGTGAGGGTGAGGAATCAGAGAGAGAGAGGCGATGATAGAGTGAGGGTGAGGAATCAGTGAGAGAGAGAGGCAATGATAGAGTGAGGGTGAGGAATCAGAGAGAGAGAGGCGATGATAGAGTGAGGGTGAGGAATCAGTGAGAGAGAGAGATGCGATGAAGCTGCTGCTTACTCTGGCGAATGCAGGAGGTCACTGACTGGGACTCGGCCTTCCCTCAGGCAGCTGTGCTGACCTGGGCCTGGCTGGACAAGGTGTTGTGTTGGGGCCTCCTCTGCTGGTCCTGGGGGGAAGGGGAGAGCCCTGTTTAGCAGCTGCCTGTCCAGCAGGATCTCCGGGAGCCTGCCCCTAAAGCCGGGCACCTATCTCCACCCATCTACCATGACCGGGGCAAATATCAGGTTGGTGTGGGGTAGCTCTGACTGACAGTGCTAGCCCCAGGAACACTTTGGGCTTTTAAAGATGGTGCTGGCTCCAGGGATACTGGCTGTTTGGCAAGGTTCAGGTGAGTGATAAGTTGTTCCGGGGAGACCATGTGGTAAAGTGAGGATAGAATCGGACATGAGGGACATCACTGGGCCGGGGCAGGGAGTTAATGAGGCACTATCTGTAAGAGACAGTGAGAACTGACTCAGTCACAGCGAGACCCCCACCAAGAATCTCAACATAACTCACACTTAGCAAAAGCACATAAGGATCTATTGAGAGAAGCTGAGTGAGGGCTGTCAATTCTCCTCCAGCAGTACTTACCAGTGAGCACAGACAGTCCGGGTGAACAACCCTCGCAGTTATTGGATCCTCCTGAATGGCTCTGATTCCTAATTTTGGGCTTGAAGCCACCTCCAACCGTTCCGCAGTTCTCCATAAATTTATTGCTTAACATTGAGTGAATGTAACACTCGTAAACGGCTCTGCAAAGCCGGTTCCCTCACTGAGAAAACCTTGTTGTTTTTTGGTGCAGACTTTGCCGAGATCTGTTCTGGTTCTGGTGTGACTCATGCTGCACACCTGCAACAGACTAGAAACTAAAACAGCAAGGTGCTGGAGGAATTCAGCAGGTCTGGCAGCATCTGGGGCAAGAAAGCAGAGTTAATGTTTCGGGTCCAGTGACCCTTCCTCTGATCTGTTTCTAGTTTATAGCATCTGCAGCTCTTTGATTTATTTTCCAACAAATATAGTTTTTATTTCAAAATTAACAACAAATAACATTTGTACTTGGCATATTTTGGAGCAGGTGATGACTGAAGCACAAGTTTCTTTGTTTAATCAAGTCCTCCGTTGAAGTTTGATGGCACATTGTAAAAGTGTTTAACAAACACACGATAGGAATTAATTTACAATTTGCACTTGAAGATTGGAGGAGTTTTGAACACAATACCATCATTCATACAGAATACTGTTTTACATCATTCGATCATTTAAATCAAATTTATGGAAAAAATTAAAAGCCAATTTACACAAGTCCCTAGTTGCCCCTTGAGAAGGTGGGAGTGAGCTGCCTTCTTGAACCGTGCAGCCCATGTGCTGTGGGTTGACCCACAATGCCCTTAAGGAGAAAATTCCAGGATTATGACCCAGTGACAGAGAAGGAACGGTGATATATTTCCAAGTCAGGATGGTGAGTGGCTCGGAGGGGAACTTGCAGGAGGTGGTGTTCCCATGGATCTGCTGCCCTTGTCCCTCTCAATGGAAGTAGTTATGGGTTTTGTGAATTTCTGCGGTGCATCCTGCAGTTAGTAGGTAGTGCTGCTACTGAGTGTCAGTAATGGATGGAATGGATGTTTATATATAAACTTCCTGATGCTGTTTGGTTTGAAAGAGATTTGCAAATAGAAATTGCTTGGAACAAATTGAATTTTCCCCATGTGTCCTTCCACAGATTCCCAATGAAGGTTCCTTGCTTGTGATCGTAATCCTGATCTTAATGCAGGGCATCACTGGAATGGCTGTGGGGCTCATCATCTCAGCTTCATTCGATGATGAACAGTCAGCGGCCCAGGTTTCGCTGGGGATCTTCTATCCTTGTATAGTTCTGAGCGGTAAGTGAGGAGGAACAGGACAATGACCTGCATTTAAATCACTCCTTTAAAGTAAGGAAATAAATGAAGGTGTTCCATGGAGCAATCATGAAACAGAATTTGACATTAAGTCACAAAAAAGTGATATCCGGGCAGATGCCCCACCCTTGGTCAAAGAAGTAGCTTTAGAATAGAAGCAATGCTGGGATGTGGAGAGGGACAGGACCCAAACCTGACAGCAAGGTGACTCCAACTGGGAGGACCAAGATTAGAGTGGTGCTGGAAAAGCACAGCAGGTCAGGCAGCGTCTGAGGAGCAGGAAAATCGACGTTTTGGGCAAAAAGCCCTTTGTCAGGAATGAGGCTGGGAGCCTCAGGGGGTGCAGAGATATATGGGAAGGGGTGGGGCTTGGGAGAAGGTAGCTGAGAATGAGATAGGTGGATGGAGGAAGGGGTCGCAGAGGAGAGTGGAGCAGATAGGTGGGAAGGAAGATTGACAGGTGAGACAGGTCATGAGGGCGGTGCTGAGCTGGAAGGTTGGAACTGGGGTAAGGTGGGGGGGAGGGGAAATGAGAAAATTGGTGAAGCCCACATTTATGCCCTGGGGTTGAAGGGTCGCGAGGCGGAAGATGACGCGTTCTTCCTCCAGGCGACGGCGGAGGAGGCCCAGGACCTCCATGTCCTCGGCAGAGTGGGAGGGGGAGTTGAAATGTTGGACTACAGGGCGCTGTGGTTGATTGGTGCGGGTGTTCTTGGGATGTTCCCTAAAGCGCTCTGCTAGGAGGTGCCTAGTCTCCCCAATGTAGAGGAGACCGCATCGGGAGCAACGGATACAATAAATGATATTGGTGAATGTGCAAGTAAAACTTTGATGGATGTGGAAGGCTCCTTTGGGGCCTTGGATGGAGGTGAGGGAGGAGGTGTAGGCGCTGGTTTTACAGTTCCTGCGGTGGCAGGGGAAGGTGCCAGGATGGGAGGGTGGGCACCAACCAACCCCACCACCCCGTGGCTGAACATTCCAACTCCCCCTCCCACTCTGCTGAGGACATGGAGGTCCTGGGCCTCCTCCACCACCACTCCCTTACCACCCGGCGCCTGGAGGAAGAACGCCTCATCTTCCACCTCAGGAACCTTCAACCCCAGGGCATCAATGTGAACTTCACCAGTTTTCTCATTTCCCCTCCCCCCACCTTATCCCAGTTCCAACCTTCCAGCTCAGCACCGCCCTCATGAACTGTCTCACCTGTCAATCTTCCTTCCCACCTATCTGCTCCACCCTCTCCTCTGACTTATCACCTTCACCCCCACCTCCATCCACCTATTGCACTCACAGCTACCTTCTCCCCAGCCCCATCTCCCTCCCATTTATCTCTCAACCCCCGAGGCTCCCAGCCTCATTCCTGATGAAGGGGTCCAGCCCAAAACGTTGATTCTCCTGATCCTCGGATGCTGCCTGACCTGCTGTGCGTTTCCAGCACCACACTGATCCAGTCTCTAATCTCCAGCATCTGCAGTCCTCACTTTTGCCTGGGCAAACTGGGAGGGGTCAACAAGCTGGAACTGGAGACATCCCAGAGGGGCTGGAGGGGGTGACAGAGATAGGGAGGGGGTGTAGGGGCTGGAGGGGGTTACACAGATAGAGAGGGGGTGTAGGGGCTGGAGGCGGTTACAGAGATAGGGAGGGGGTGTAGGGGCTGGAGGGGGTGACAGAGATAGGGAGGGGTGTAGGAGCCAGTGGGAATGACAGAGATAGGAAGGGGTGTAGGGGCTGGAGGGGTTGACAGAGATAGGGAGGGGTGTAGGGGCCAGTGGGGGTGACAGAGATAGGGAGGCGTGTAGGGGCTGGAGGGAGTTGCAGAGATAGGGAGGGGTGTAGGGGCTGGAGGGGGTGACAGAGATAGGAAGGGGTGTAGGGGCTGGAGGGGGTGACAGAGATAGGGAGGGGGTGTAGGGGCTGGAGGGGGTTACAGAGATAGAGGGGGGGTGTAGGGGCTGGAGGGGGTTACAGAGATAGGGAGGGAGTGTAGGGGCTGGTGGGGGTGACAGGGATAGGGAGGAGTGTAGGGGCTGGTGGGGGTGACAGGTATAGGGAGGAGTGTAGGGGCTGGTGGGGGTGACAGGGATAGGGAGGAGTGTAGGGGCTGATGGGGGTGACAGGGATAGGGAGGAGTGTAGGGGCTGGTGGGGGTGACAGGGATAGGGAGGGGGTGTAGGGCTGGAATACAGAGGTAGGGAGTGGGTGTTGGGGTTGGAGGGGGTTACAGAGGTAGGGAGGGGTGAAGGGGCTGGAGGGGGTGACAGAGATAGGAAGGGGTGTAGGGGCTGGAGGGGGTGACAGAGATAGGGAGGGGGTGTAGGGGCTGGAGGGGGTTACAGAGATAGAGGGGGGGTGTAGGGGCTGGAGGGGGTTACAGAGATAGGGAGGGAGTGTAGGGGCTGGTGGGGGTGACAGGGATAGGGAGGAGTGTAGGGGCTGGTGGGGGTGACAGGTATAGGGAGGAGTGTAGGGGCTGGTGGGGGTGACAGGGATAGGGAGGAGTGTAGGGGCTGATGGGGGTGACAGGGATAGGGAGGGGGTGTAGGGCTGGAGGGGAATACAGAGGTAGGGAGTGGGTGTTGGGGTTGGAGGGGGTTACAGAGGTAGGGAGGGGTGAAGGGCTGAAGGGGGTGACAGAGATAGGGAGGGGGTGTAGAGGCTGGAGGAGGTTACCGAGATAGGGAGGGAGTGTTGAGGCTGTAGGGGGTGACAGGGATAGGGAGGGGGTGTAGGGGCTGGAGGAGGTTACCGAGGTAGGGAGGGGGAGTTGAGGCTGGAGGGGGTGACAGGGATAGGGAGGGGGTGTAGGGGCTGGAGGAGGTTACTGAGGTAGGGAGGGGGTGTTGAGGCTGGAGGGGGTGACAGGGATAGGGAGGGGTGTAGGGGCTGGAGGATGAGAATTTTAAAATGAAGGTGTTAATCAGAAGGCAATGTGGACCAGTTCAGCACAGGGATGGCCTTTATTCAGGGGTGAGAGGGGAATGGGACTTGGGGCAGTTCTGGACATGGACTAATGTAAGAAGATGTCTTCTAATCAAATTTGTTTTGGCATTTATTCAAAGATAAAATTCCAGCTTTTAACCAGGATACGGATGGAGATAGTGATGTGCTGTTATCCAGAGACACTTCTCTCTGTCAGTCGTACCCTCAATGAGGATGGGGTCTGTCCTGATTCATCTCGTGGGAGACCTTGTGTGACCTTCCCTTACCCATGCAGCTGTGTCCTCACCAGCCTGTCATCACCTTGTGTCTAAACTCTGAGTGTTGTCTCTTCCGGAGAGTCTCCACACCTTCCTGTTTTGCACAGTGTTCCTATATGTTCCCATTTCACTTTCCTGTTGTGTAACTCTGCAATCGGAATAATCCTCACTGCAACACAATGACTTCTCATTTCCCAGGAAGCGTTTCTCCAATGGAGTTCCAACAAACTGAACAGGAAGTTTGACAACACGTTCAGTGTGAAGCAGATGGTGAAGTTCCTGAACTGACTTACTTCCTGTGATCTCCCTCCAATTCCATTTTGAATGTTCTTATTAAACCCTCCCAGGCAGCAGGGTCCTGGCTTCAGCTTATTCTCCATCTGAGGGCAATGAAGGCTGAATCATGGCAATCAATCCAATTCCAAGTTTAGCTTCACTAAACTGTTGTTGCAATTTCAGGAATCATTTGGCCCCTTGAAAGTATCCCATATCCCCTGAGGTATGTGAGTTTCATCTTGCCACAAACATACGCATCAGAGGCACTCCGAGGTGTGACTGATCGAGGTAAGAGACCATTTTCAACCATTTCAAAACACAACTTGCATTAATGTGAACAAATCGGTCTTCTGAAAGCTCATTTATGAATTAAATTAATGGACATAATTATTGCACAGTTGGCTGAAACAATTGAATTTGGATGTAGGTTTGCTCGCTGAGCTGAAAGGCTCATTTCCAGACGTTTCGTTATTTTACTAGGTAACATTTTCAGTGGACCTCAGGCGAAGCAATGCTGAAAATTCCTGCTTTCTGTTTATATGTTTGGGTTTCTTTTGAATTGATGTACGTTTTTACATTTCAATGAAGTGTTATCTCTCCAGTCAGAGTTTGGGAATTTTCTGCATGATAAGTGATATTGAACTGCGTAACCCCAGTGCACAAACCAGAAAACACATTAGATATAAATACTTCATTAACATCGAAAACAGTGTCTTCTCAAATAGTTTTACTTAATGAAACACTGTCTCCCATGTGTCCATAAGTCCATGAGTAAAATAATTCTGCCAATGTTTTGTTTCTATCAGAACACTCTTCAGATGACCAGAGTTTCTGAACAGTTGATTTCGGTACTGAAGAGGTTAATGATGTATATTCTGTTGGACACTTTCTTCAAAGTTAATGATGAAAATTGGATCTTTCATTTTGTTTGATTTGACACCAATATGTAAGTTGTAAAAATGAGATGAAGTGTTGGTGATTGTGGGCTGGGACTCAGCTTCTCAAATTGCATAGTAGGGATTATTTTGATTTTTTTGAATGGTTGCTTCACTGTTTAGTGATGAAATAAATTGGCTCGGTACCAGTTTCACTCTGCCATTGCATCAAAAACATGTCATCACTTTTGAAGAGTGGTTCAATCCTGGTGTGACAATGAGAAACAGGTCTTGCATTTGTATAGCATCTTTCACATCCTCCAAATGTCTCAAATTGCTTTAGGAAACTCAAACAGAAAATCACAGTCACCAGTTAATGACAAATCAGCTGTTTCAGCAGCTGATTCATCCTCAATATGAGGATCTGGATGTTGTCAAATCTCAATGAATGGCCACTGGCAAAAAATAAGTGAAAACAAATCATGGTCTTTTTGCTGAAATACTTGTTCAGAAAGGAGAAAAAAGTGCATTCCAGCACTTTGGTCAATTCTAAGGTGATTGACAGTCAATGATGTACATCTAAAGTATACTCACTGTTTTAAAGTAGGAAGATTGACAGCAAGTCTGTGCACAGCAAGATCCACAATCAGCAATGTGTTCATAAGGACACAAACTGCTGAGGCGAGTTAGGTTGAAAGATATATTTTGGCCAGGGGATGGGCACAAATTCCTTGCTCCTCCTTGAAATAGTGCCATGGGGTATCTCCCAGCCACCTGTGAGAACAGAAAGGATTCTTATTGGACAGCACAGGGTGGAGGAGGCCATCCTCAGAGAGTGTAGCACCTTCTCAGTTCTGCACCAGAGGCTAAGCCTAGGTTGTGTCAACTCATTCAGGGGGCTGTCAGGTGAACAACAAGGCTCCCCTCAAAACACACACACACAAAACACACACACACACACAATACACACACAAAACACACGCACACCCCCAAAACACACACACACACACACAAAAAACACACACACACACAAAACACACACACCTAAAACGCACACACCTAAAACACACACACATACACACACACACAATACACACACAAAACACACGCACACACCCCCAAAACACACACACACACACAAAAAACACACACACACAAAACACACACATCTAAAACACACACACACAATACACACACCCCCAAAACACACACACACACAAAACACACACACACTCCCAAAACACAGCCAACCCCAAAACACCCCCACCCCCAAAACACCCTCACCCCCAAAACACCTCCCAAAACACACACCCAACCAAAACACACACCCACCCAAAACACACCCACCCCCAAAACACACACACAGGTCCCCAAAACACACCACGCCCAAAACACACCCACACCCAAAACACCCCCCACCCAAAACACAAACAGACCCCCAAAACACGCACACACACCCAAAATATACCCACCCCAAAACACCCCCCCATCCAAAACACAAACAGACCCCCAAAACACGCACACACACCCAAAATATACCCACCCCAAAACACCCCCCCATCCAAAACACAAACAGACCCCCAAAACACGCACACACCCAAAACACACCCACCCCCAAAACACACCCACCCCCAAAACACACACCCACCAAAACACACACACAGGTCCCCAAAACACCCCCACCCCCAAAACATGCCGCCACCCAAAATACCCCCCCACCCAAAACACAAACAGACCCCCAAAACACTCCCACCCCCAAAACACACCACCCCCAAAACACTCCCCCCCCCAAAAAAAAACACACATAGGTCCCCAAAACACCCCCACCCCCAAAACACAGACACACAGACAGATTTGTTTTTCACCAGATCTCGGTCATCCCTTTGCTTTCAGCATGCTTTTATCCAAGTCCCCCTTTTGAAAGTTAATGTTTCTACTCCCTTCCAGCCACACCTGGATCATGTGCTGAAATGTGACAATTTATTAAAGTCACAGTTTCTTCACTTACAATCGCTGATCGATGGCATCTTCCCAACCATGGGCAGCTCCTGAATGGATACAATACAGAGCTCCCGAAATTCGGAACACAATCAGTCCCGAACTGAAACAATTAATAAAAGCAGCAAATAATGGTAACTGATTCCGACACCACAAACAATCAGTAATAACCCAGATTCCACCCACTAGTTATTAAAACTGTGAGTTTAAAAAGGGGCATTAATAATGTTGGTTCACAGGAGATGTCAAACTAATATTATCCGATTTTAAATGTTCCCCAGAATGATAGACACAAACTGGGAGAAGTCACTGTGTTGCAGCTGCCAGTCCTGTGACCAGGCACTGGTTCCTGCTCTGTCAGCCAGCTGCCTTGTATGTTTATATAATAGAGCAGGGAGGTGGCATTTCGATGCTTTTTCAAGAGGGGCTTTATTCTGGCACAGACAAGGTCCTGTTACATTTGGCTGCTCTGCTGTAATGTGAGTTGCCAGAACAAATAGGATTGGCCTACTCCCCAAGGCCCCTTCATTCATTCAGCAGCCCTTGTGCTCACTGACCCACTCTGGTTCCCAGTTTGACTGAGCCTTGACATTGGAAACCTCAGCCCGGATTTCAAACCCCTTCGTGACATCGCCTCACCCATTTCCGAACTCTGTCATTTCCTCCATCCCCTCGGAGATTACTCCACTCCACCATTCTCAATCTCTTCAGGAATCCCACCAACCCCATTGCTCCACACTCTGTGACCATCACCCCAGCCCAGCCGTTTCCTTCCTGACCCTCGTTGCCAGTCTCACTTCCTTTAACATCTTCATTAAAAAACTGACTTCTTTGATGAAGCCATTGTCGCGTGGTGCCTGTGACGTCTTTCCATCAGTAGATACCACACACAGTTCAGGGTGCTGTATATAATCTATATGGTGTGCTGTATATAATCAATGCAGGGCGCTATATATAATCAATACAGTGTGTTGTATATAATCAATACAGGGTGCTGCATATAATCAATACATTTGTTGTATATAATCAATACAGGGTGCTGTATATAATCAATACAGTGTGTTGTATATAATCAATGCAGTGTGCTGTATATAATCAATACAGTGTGTTGTATATAACCAATACAGTGTGCTGCATATAATCAATACAGTGTGTTGTATATAATCAATACAGGGTGCTGTATATATTCAATACAGTGTGTTGTATATAATCAATGCAGTGTGCTGTATATAATCAATACAGTGAGTTATATATAATCAATACAGGTGCTACATATAATCAATTCAGTGTGCTGTATATAATCAATTCAGTGTGCTGTATATAGTCAATACAGTGTGTTGTATATAATCAATGCAGTGTGCTGTATATAATCAATGCAGGGCGCTATATGTAATCAATACAGTGTGCTGTATATAATCAATACAGTGTGCTGTATATAATTAATGCAGTGTGCTGTATATAATCAATACAGTGTGCTGTATATAATCAATAAAGTGTGCTGTATATAATCAATGCAGTGTGCTATATATAATCAATACGGTGTGCTGTGTATAATCATTGCAGGGTGCTGTATATAATCAATACAGTGTGCTGTATATAATCAATGCAGGGTGCTATATATAATCAATACAGTGTGCTGTATATAATAAATGCAGGGTGCTGTATATAATCAATTCAGTGTGCTGTATATAATCAATACAGGGTACTGTATATAATCAGTGCAGGGTACTGTATATAATCAATGCAGTTTGCTGTATATAATCAATGCAAGGTGCTGTATATAATCAATACAGGGTGTTGTATATAATCAATGCAGTGTGTTGTATATAATCAGTACAGGGTGTTGTATATAATTGATGCAGGGTGCTGTATGTAATCAATGCAGTGTGCTGTATATAATCAATACAGGGTGCTGTATATAATCAGTACAGTGTGCTGTATATAATCAATGCAGTGCGCTTATATAATCAATACATGGTGCTGTATATAATCAATGCAGGGTGCTATATATAATCAATACAGTCTGTTGTATATAATCAATGCAGTGTGCTGTATATAATCAGTACAGGGTGCTGTATATAATCAATACAGTGTGCTCATATCATCAGTACAGTGTGCTGTATATAATCAATGCAGTATGCTTATATAATCAGTAAAGGGTGCTGTATATAAGCAATGCAATGTGCTGTATATAATCAATACAGGGTGCTATATATAATCAGTACAGGGTGCTGTATATAAGCAATGCAATATGCTGTATATAATCAATGCAGGGTGTTGTATTCAATCAATACAGGGTGCTGTATATAATTAATACAGTGTGTTGTACGTAATCAGTACAGGGTGCTGTATATATTCAATGCAGTGTGTTGTATATAATCAATACAGTGTGTTGTATATAATCAATACAGGGTGCTGCATATAATCAGTATAGTGTGCTGTGCAGCAAAAATACTGTGTGCTGTATAGGATCAATACATTTTCTGTTTAGGGTCTAAATGGTGTTCTACAGCATCAAAGTTAAAAATCACACAACACCAGGTTATAGTCCAACAAGTTTAATTGGAAGCACTAGCTTTCGGAGCGCTGCTCCTTCATCAGCATCAAGACAGTGTCCTGTTCAGGGTTCATATGGTGTGCTGCAGACGGATATGTACCTGATCTCAGCCTCAGTGCTTCACGGAGGGTCTGACGGTACGTTACAACATAGAAAGCCCAGAATAATAAAACATCGGGGTGTTTGGGCTGGATGGTGTATTGTGTTGCAGGATTACAATGGCTGCCTATCCTCCCTGAGGGCCTGGGTGGCAGGTTGAGGGGAGCAGGTCTGGGAGACACAGATGGAAAGGAAGGATTAAATGTATTTTATCTCTAGGGAGGGTTTAACAACAATACACACGTGTGACTGGGTTGGTAAAGGCTGGCAGTGTTTGAACTCTAGGGTCACAGAAAATTCAAGGCATGTTTGTCCAGGCGACCAGTCAGGACTCAGCATTTGGTTTTCGGGTTAGAAAGGACAATGAGACATGAGCTTTATTCTGGCTACCAACCAGTGACCTCCTTTACATCACAAATCAACAGTTAGCCAATAGGCACTGCTTCCAGTCAGGCTAAAAGAATGGGATTGGTGAATTTCTGCAGTGCATCTTGTAGATGGTACACACTGCTGCTACTGAGTGTCAGTAGTGGAGGGAGGGGATGTTTGTGGATGTGGTGCCAATCAAGCGGGGGCTGCTTTGTACTGGATGGTGTTGAGCTTTTTGAATGTTGTTGGAGTTGCACCCATCCAGGGCAAGTGGGGAGTATTCCAGCACACTCCTGAGTTGTGTCTTGTAGATGGTGGACAGGCTTTGGGGAGTCAAGAGGTGAGTTACTCACTGCAGTATGCCCAGCCTCTGACCTGCTCTCGTAGTCACAATGTGGAGAAAGTCCAGTTGAGTTTCTGGTCAATGGTAACGCCCAGGATGTTAGTAGTGCAGGATTCAGGGCTGGTGATACTATTGAACATCAAGGGCAATGGTTAGAATCCCTCTTGTTTGAGATGGTTTATGGCTTGAATGTTACTTGCCATTTACTAGCCCAGACCTGGATATTGGCCAGTTCTTGCTGCATTTGGGCATTGATTGGTTCAGGAACAAGAGTCCTGAATGGTTTCCTCAGACAGAGAAGCTGATAACCCTCCAGAATTGTGTCTGAGTCTCCAGGAATTGAAGATTCACCCTTTGAATGTGGAGCGAGGGAGGTTATTAATAATAATTGAGAGAGCAGTAAGGAGCTGAATAAATAGTGGGACTCTGCTGATTTGGGAGATTGAACAAGTTTCAGTGTGAAAGGTAAGTTGAAATGACACCATGAATGTGAGCAGTAACAACAACCTGCCTTTATAAAGCACCTTTAAAGTTCAAGGTTATCAAATAAAATTTGACACTGAGCCACCTTTGCCGATATTGGGTGAACAAAGACTCTGTCAAAAGACAGGTTTAAGGAGTGACTAAAAGGAGGAAAATGGGGTGGAGAGGTTTGGAGAGAGAATTCCAAATCTTTGGAGTCAGGTAGCAGGAGGTACTGCTTCCAATGATGGAGTGATAGAAGTTGAGGGATGTGTCAGTAACCAGGTTTGGGGGAAATGGAGATCTTGGATTAGGAAAACTCATGGGAACATCTGTGTGTCAAATATGATGCATCCAACTCGATTTGATCAGTTTTATTCCATCCCTTGTCCAACTCTCATTAGTCCAGGCAGCACATAAGGAAAATGATCTGCCCAAATGCCAAAGCTGCCCTGAAGTTGTGCAATATTAAACTCTCACTGACCCGACGAGTTTAAATTCCCTCTCTCTCCTTCTCTTCTGTCTGTCTCTCTCTCTCTCTCTGTGACCTGAAGGGGTTTACACTCTCTCTCTCTCTCTCTCTCCTTCTCTTCTGTCTGTCTCTCTCTCTCTCTCTCTCTGTGACCTGACGGGGTTTACACTCTCTCTCTCTCTCTCTCCTTCTCTTCTGTCTCTCTCTCTCTCTCTCTCTCTCCTTCTCTTCTGTCTGTCTCTCTCTCTCTCTCTGTGACCTGAAGGGGTTTACACTCTCTCTCTCTCCTTCTCTTCTGTCTGTCTGTCTCTCTCTCTCTCTCTGTGACCTGACGGGGTTTACACTCTCTCTCTCTCTCTCTCTCTCCTTCTCTTCTGTCTGTCTGTCTCTCTCTCTCTGTGACCTGACTGGGTTTACTCTCTCTCTCTCTCTCCTTCTCTTCTGTCTGTCTGTCTGTCTCTCTCTCTCTGTGACCTGACGGGGTTTACTCTCTCTCTCTCTCTCCTTCTCTTCTGTCTGTCTCTCTCTCTCTCTGTGACCTGACGGGGTTTACTCTCTCTCTCTCTCCTTCTCTTCTGTCTGTCTGTCTGTCTCTCTCTCTGTGACCTGAAGGGGTTTACTCTCTGTTTCTCGTGCTTAATTCAGAACTTTGTTTCTGTCTGCAAGTCTGGGAAATAGATTTCAGGTGAAACTTAGGAAGTGGGAAAGCCCATTAATTAAACATTTCAAGCAGAAAACGCGAGTTTCTCTGGCCTGTCCACCTAACCATCCCCATTCCTTCCTGTGAGACAACACAATATGTTTCGATGCCATTTCTGAAATGAATTAATGATGAACCAAATGGCAGGAAAATATTTGTCTGTTGCCTTTTTGAACTGTGGTTTCCTGTTTGAACACCTGCACTGGGGTTCAGCTTGAAATATTGATCAGTCTTTTACAAAAGAAATGTCTGAATTTCTGACTTTAGTTTTTGCGTTTGTGTCCTTTGGTTGTGAACGTGAGCCCATGTTTGTAACTGAGTGAAACAGAGGCAGTTTGGAATGTGATCTCTGTGGATTCTGTAGTTATGCAGGTGGAGTGTGAGTTACTGAAGGTGCTGCCGTGGGTTTGTAACATGACAATTTAACAGCTGCAACAGTTAACTCTTACCGAACTGCACTGGCCGTCGGTTAAAGCAGAAATTGCTTCAGCATTGTATTTATCACTTGTTTTGAAAAAAAAGTGACATTCAAAACTTGGGTAGTTTGAAATAATAGGACAGTTTTATGAGAGCAAGATACTATTTTACCACCAACAATTACATCCTGTTCCTTCTATAGTTTCTAACTTAGAAGGATGTTATGGCTCATGGACAATGTGGCTGGATAGGCATCCTGAGACCAACGCTAATACTTTGGGTTCAGTGTACAACTGGTGAAACTTAAATTCAATTCACATAATCTAAACATTTAAAAAGCTAGTCCAATGAGGAAAATGAAACTATTGTCAAATGTCATAAAAACCCATCTGGATCACTAATGTCCTTTAGGGAAGGAAATCTGCCATCCTTACCTGATCTGGTCAAAGTGGTTGACTCTTAACTGTCCCATGGGCAATTCGAGATGGTCAATAAATGCTGGCCTAGCCAGTGACACCCTCACCCAATTAATGAATAAAAATACACGAAACTATTTGTAAACATTGACAAGATTAAGCTGGATATCTTAGAAAATTTGGGGATATGTAGCCAAGGTTCAGAAAGTTTAACATTTTGATTTAACTCTATAACGAAAAGTTAGAAAGAATAAGTTGTTGCAAAAAAAAATGCCATGTTTTAAAGATGTTTCAGTGCTTTTAATCTGCTCTGTGTCCTTTCAATATTTCAGGATGGAACTTCTCTCACTGGCTGGTATGGAGCAGCTTCCTAATTACTCTGGCTAGCAGTGCATTCTTCCTTTTCTTGGCGACGGTGATAATGAAAATAAGAAAATAGTGACGGAACAACATGGAGCAGTGAGCAGCTCTTACCTAGAAAGGCCATCTCCTGAACAAGGAGGGCTGCGAACATTTGTTAAATTGAATTCGAGTGAGATTGTAAATGTGAAAATGAAGGTTGGTCCCGCTGCTTTTAACACTTTCCCTTGATTTTATGAAATGCTCAGATGGAAACGATTTGTAATGAACATGAGTCATTCTTATGATGTACATCTGTCAATCTTTCTGATTGTTGCATCAGAAACTTGTTGACCTGATGTTGCCTGATTGTTCCTGCTCAGTCTTCTCTCTTCAAACTGTGATAATGCAGTAAAGGTGACAATACAGAACTTGGTTACTGCTGGAAAAGAGAGACATGTCAAAGCATTCCTCTTTCACACTCATCAGGAGAGATGCAGCAATGCCAAGTCTCAAAGGGAACCACAATTTATTATATAGTAGTGCCCACCAGGGATAATAGTGCCCCCTGGACACATTCCTTGTGTATGCAGAGGACTGCTCCCTGCACATGAATATGTACAGATTCCAGCAAGCAGGAGTGAATCTCTTGCAAGATCAATTGATCTCACGGAAATGTATCATATTCCTCAGGGTTTTGACAGGGTTGGTTTTGGGAAAATGTTTTCCCTGGCTGGAGAGCCTTGAACACAAGACACCATTTCGGGATATAAGTTCAATCATTTAGGACTGAACTGAGGAGAACTTTCATGATCTAAAGGGTTGGGAATCTTTGGAATTCTTTTGCCCAGTGCGTTCTGAATGGTCACTCACTGGGTGTATTTAAGATGGCGATCAATAAATTCTTGGGTATCAGGAAGAATTGTGGGGACTATGGGAATAGAATGGAGTTGAGGTAGGAGATTGGCTATGCCCATATTGAATGGGAAGTGGGCTGTATGGCCTTTCCTAATATCTGTTTCTTATGGTCTCAAGGGTCTACCGAACTGAGATAGTACTCCATAGATCTGACAGTGTCTTTGGAAAGAGAAACAATGTTAACATCTTGTGTTGAGTCTAACTAACTGTCAAACTGGAGAAACTCTGTTTCTCTCACCACAAACACTGCCAGACCTGCTGAGCTTCTCTAGCACTTTTTGTCTTTATTTCAGATCTGCCCGGTGGGATAGTGCCTACATGCCCATGTAAATGCCATAACACTTTGTCTTTTGAAGCAAAACACAGCCCTCTAAGGCCAGTTACTGGCGTGTGTCTCTCAGCCTGCTGCACATTAGTTACCCATTAGCAAAAAGACAGAACAATATGAACACATGGTATAGTGGATGGAGGTTGCATGTCTAGTGTGGTATAGTTCACTGGAAGAAACACATTCCACAAACAAACTGCCTCATCTGACAGTCCCACTTCATTATTACTGTAAACAGAAGTTCATGTTTCTTTCAATAGAGCTTTCATAAACAATTCTGAAACAAATGGTTCCAGTGTTAGCTTTAGGTACGTCTGTGTAAAATAATGATGCCATAACATCTTCCTGTTACTAAGGAAACATCCTAGTAAAGTGAACTATGTTGCTAAGTAAACAGTTAATAATGCGATATCAGCACTGCTCTTGAATGCCTTTTGATTCCATTAAATTTCAGGAGATGGTTTAAGACAGCCTGGTGTTTCTATCCGAAAAGCAGAGAAAGGAATGTGTTCATTAAGCCTGTACCAGACTGCCATGTCTGGTACAGGCTTAATGTCTGTCCATTTGGAATGTCCTGAGGTAGTGGGATTTCAGTCAAGGTGGCACAGTAGAAACTGACCTCAAAAGCTACCAAACTACACTCAGCTTGGGGGCTGCTGTAGTTATTGACACAATGAGTGACAGTTCCCTCCAATCTCTCTCTGCTCGTTGAATGAGGCAGTAGCTTACAAAGTGTGAAAAGGGAAAAAAGAAATTTTATTGCTGTCCTCTAAAATATATCAGGAATTCAAAGTTAGTTTTTTAAAAAGTTATTGTTCAGATAATGGTGACACCCTCACATTTCATTTGTGTTTATCATCTACACAAAAAAAGATAAATTGTTTGGACCAAGTTGTATTTTTAACTCAAAATACTCAGTCTGATCATTCTCATCCCAATGTGCCTGACAAACTGGAAGTGATTTGAATATGACCTGTTATTTTTAAAGCAATGTTCAGAGTGAAATTCTAGTGATGCAGTGTTAGTCAATAAATAGATTTATAAACAAATCTGTTACTGTAAAACTGATCTTTGAATAGGTTCTCACTTGTTTCAAATCTTCACCTATAGAATCATAGAGGCATAGAGCTGTACAGCACGGAAACAGACCCTTCGGTTCAACTTGTCCATGCCAACCAGATATCCTAAATTAATCTAGTCCCATTTGCCAGTATTTGGTCCATATCCCTCTCAACCCTTCCTACTCATATACCCATCCAGATGCATTTTAAATGTTGTCATTGTACCAGCCTCCACCACTTCCTCTGGCAGCTCATTCCATACACGCACCACCCTCTGTGTGAAAAGGTTGCCCCTTAGCTCCCTTTTATATCTTTCCCCTCTCACCTTAACCCTATGCCCTTTCATTTTGGACCCAGGGAAAAGACCTTTTTATTCACCCTATCCATGCCTCTCATGATTTTATAAATATCAATTTGTATACAAGGAGCAAGAGGGTAACTAGAGAAAGGGTTGGCCCACTCAAGTACAAAGACAGAAAAAATCAACTAGGCGAAAGTGAGGACTGCAGATGTGGGAGATTAGAGTCTGGATCAGAGTGGCGCTGGAAAAGCACAGCAGGTTAGGCAGCACCCAGGAGCAGGAAAATCGACGTTTTGGGCAGGAGCCCTTCATTCCTGATGAAGGGCTTTTGCTCGAAACGTTGATTTTCCTTCTCCTCGGATGCTACCTGACCTGCTGTGCTTTTCCAGCACCACTCTAATCTTGATTACAAAGGAGGAAAGTTGTGCTTGGGGTCAGAGAAAATGGGTGAGATGCTTAATGAGGACTTTGTGTCAGTATTCACCAAGGAGAGGGACATGACGGATGTTGAGGTTAAGGAAGATGTTTGATTAGTCTAGGTCAAGTTAGGGCATGGTTCGGAACATGGGCTGGGATATCAAAGGAATTACAAAAACATGGCTCAGGGATGGGCAGGACTGGCAGCTTAATGTTCCAGGATACAAATGCTACATGATGGATAGAAAGGGAGGCAAGAGAGGAGGGGAGTGGCATTTTTGATAAGGGATAGCATTACAGCTGTGCTGAGGGAGGATATTCCGGAAATACATCCAGGGAAGTTATTTGGGTGGAACTGAGAAATAAGAAAGGGATGATCACTTATTGGGATTGTATTATAGACCCCCTAATAGTCAGAGGGAAATTGAGAAACAATTTTGTAAGGAGATCTCAGTTATCTGTAAGAATAATAGGGTAGTTATGGTAGGGGATATTAACTTTCCAAACATAGACCGGGACTGCCATAGCGTTAAGGGTTTAGATGGAGAGGAATTTCTTAAATGTGTACAAGACAATTTTCTGATTCAGTATGTGCATGTACCTACTAGGGAAGGTGCAAAACTTGACCTACTCTTGGGAAATGAGGCAGGGCAGGTGACTGAGGTGTCAGAGGGGAGCACTTTGGGGCCAGCGACCATAATTCTATTAGATTTAAAATAGTGATGGAAAAGGATAGACCAGATCTAAAAGTTGAAGTTCTAAATTGGAGAAAGGCCAATTTTGATGGTATTAGGCAAGAACTTTCAAAAGCTGATTGGAGGCAGATGTTCGCAGGTAAAGGGACGGCTGGAAAATGGGAAGCCTTCAGAAATGAGATAACGAGAATCCAGAGAAAGTATATTCCTGTCAGGGTGAAAGGGAAGGCTGGTAGGTATAGGGAATGCTGGATGACTAAAGAAATTGAGGGTTTGGTTAAGAAAAAGAAGGAAGCATATGTCAGGCATAGACAGGATAGATCGAGTGAATCCTTAGAAGAGTATAAAGGAAGTAGGAGTATACTTAAGAGGGAAATCAGGAGGGCAAAAAAGGGGACATGAGATTGCTTTGGCAAATAGAATTAAGGAGAATCCAAAGGGTTTTTATAAATTCATTAAGGACAAAAGGGTAACTAGGGAGAGAATAGGGCCCATCAAAGATCAGCAAGGCGGTCTTTGTGTAGAGTCACAGGAGATGGGGGAGATACTAAATGAATATTTTGCATCAGTGTTTACTGTGGAAAAGGATATGGAAGATATAGACTGTAGGGAAATAGATGGTGACATCTTGAAAAATGTCCTTATTACAGAGGAGGAAGTGCTGGATGTCTTGAAACGCATAAAAGTGGATAAAACCCCAGGACCTGATCAGGTGTACCCAAGAACTCTGTGGGAAGCTAGAGAAGTAATTGCTGGGCCTCTTGCTGAGATATTAGTATCATCGATAATCACAGATGAGGTGCTGGAAGACTGGAGGTGGGTTAACGTGGTGCCCCTGTTTAAGAAGGGTGATAAAGACAAGCCAGGGAACTACAGAACAGTGAGCCTGAGCTCGGTGGTGGGCAAGTTGTTGGAGGGAATCCTGAGGGACAGGATGTACATGTATTTGGAAAGGCAAGGACTGATTAGGGATAGTCAACATGGTTTTGTGCATAAGAAATTATGTCTCACAAACTTGATTGAGTTTTTTGAGGAAGTAACAAAGAAGATTGATGAGGGCAGAGCGGTAGGTGTGCGGCACGGTGGCACAGTTTGGGCGGCACGGTGGCACAGTGTTTAGCACTGCTGCCTCACAGCGTCAGAGACCTGGGTTCAATTCCCCCCTCAGGCGACTGACTGTGTGGAGTTTGCACATTCTCCCCGTGTCTGCGTGGGTTTCCTCCGGGTGCTCCGGTTTCCTCCCACAGTCCAAAGATGTGCAGGTCAGGTGAATTGACCATGCTAAATTGCCCCTAGTGTTAGGTAAGGGATAAATGTAGGGGTCTGGGTGGTTTGCGCTTCGGCGGGTCGGTGTGGACTTGTTGGGCCGAAGGGCCTGTTTCCACACTGTAAGTAATCTAATCTAATCTAATCTAATCTAATGTGATCTATATGGACTTCAGTAAGGTGTTCGACAAGGTTCCCCATGGGAGACTGGTTAGCAAGGTTAGATCTCATGGAATACAGGGAGAAATAACTATTTGGATACAGAACTGGCTCAAAGGTAGAAGACAGAGGGTGGTGGTGGAGGGTTGTTTTTCAGACTGGAGGCCTGTGACCAGTGGAGTGCCACAAGGATTGGTGCTGGGCCCTCTATTTTTTGTCATTTATATAAATGATTTGGATGTGAGCATAAGAGGTACAGTTAGTAAGTTTGCAGATAACATCAAAATTGGAGGTGTAGTGGACAGCGAAGAGGGTTACCTCAGATTACAACAGGATCTTGACCAGATGGGCCAATGGGCTGAGAAGTGGCAGATGGAGTTTAATTTGGATAAATGTGAGGTGCTGCATTTTGGGAAAGCAAATCTTAGCAGGACTTATACACTTAATGGTAAGGTCCTAGGGAGTGTTGCTGAACAAAGAGACCTTGGAGTGCAGGTTCATAGCTCCTTGAAAGTGGATTCGCAAGTAGATAGGATAGTGAAGAAGGCGTTTGGTATGCTTTCCTTTATCGGTCAGAGTATTGAATACAGTTGGGAGGTCATGTTGTGGCTGTACAGGACATTAGTTAGGCTACTTTTAAAATATTGCGTGCAATTCTTGTCTCCTTCCTATCAGAAGAATGTTATGAAACTTGAAAGGGTTCAGAAAAGATTTACAAGGATGTTGCCAAGGTTGGAGGATTTGAGCTATAGGGAGAGGTTGAATAGGCTGAGGCTGTTTTCCTGGAATGTCAGAGGCTGAGAGGTGATCTTATAGAGGTTTATAAAATCATGAAGAGCATGGATAGGATAAATAAACAAGGTCTTTTTCCTGGGGTGGAGGAGTCCAGAACTAGAGGGCATAGGTTTAGGGTGAGAGGGGGAAAATATAAACAGATCTAAGGGGCAACTTTTTCACACAGAGCATGGTGCATGTGTGGAATGAGCTGCCAGAGGAAGTGGTGGAGGCTGGTACAATTGCAACATTTAAAAGGCATCTGGATGGGTATATGAATAGGCAGGGTTTGGAGGAATATTGTCCAGGTGTTGGAAGTGGGACTAGATTGGATTGGGATATCTGGTCTGCTTGGACAAGTTGGACTGAAGGGTTTGTTTCCTTGATATACATGTCTATGACTCTAAGTGAGCATAAGGAGGGAGGAAGTGTTGGGTATTCTAAAAGGCATTAAAGTGGACAAGTCCCCAGGTCCAGATGGGATCTATCCCAGGTTTGATGGGAAGTGAGAGAGCAAACAGCAGGGGCTTTAACAGATATCTTTGCAGCATCCTTGAACATGGGTGAGGTCCCAGATGACTGGAGAATTGCTAATGTTGTCCCCTTGAGATAATCCAGGTAATTATAGACCAGTGAATCTGATGTCAGTGGTAGGTAAGTTGCTGGAGAAGATAGTGCAGGATAGGATCTTTTTACATTGGGAAGAAAATGGGCTGGTCAGCGATAGGAAGCATGGTTTTGCACAGGGAAGGTCATGTCTTACCAACTTATTAGAATTTTTGAGGAAGTGACAAAGTTGATTGATGAGGGAAGGGCTGTAGATGCCATGTACGTGGACTTCAGTAAGGCATTTGATAAGGTTTCCCGTGATAGGCTGATGGAGAAGGTGAAGTCGCATGGGGTCCAAAGTATTCTAGCTAGATGGATAGAGAGCTGGCTGGGCAACAGGAGACAGAGTTGTAGTGGAAGGGAGTTTCTCAAAATGGAGCCCTGTGACCAATGGTGTTCCACAGGGATCCGTGCTGGGACCACTGTTGTTTGTGATATACATAAATGATCTGCAGGAAGTTATGGCTGGTCTGATTAGCAAGCTCACAGATGACACTAAGATTGGTGGAGTAGCAGATAGTGAATGGGACTTACAGAGAATGCAGCAGAATATAGGTAGATTGGAGAGTTGGGCAGACAAATGGCAGATGGAGTTCAATCCGGGCAAATGTGAGGTGATGCATTTTGGAAGATCCAATTCTGGAGTCAATTGTACGGTAAATGGAAAAGTCCTGGGGAAAATTGATGTACAGAGAGATCTGGGTGTTCAGGTCCATTGTTCCCTGAAGGTGGCAACGCAGGTCAGTAGAGTGGTCGAGAAGGCATACGGCATGCTTTCCTTCATTGGACAGGGTATTGAGTACAAGAGTTGGCAGGTCATGTTACATTTGTATAAGACTTTGGTTCAGCCACATTTGGAATACTGTGTACAGTTCTGGTCACCACATTACTCAAAGGATGTGGATGCTTTGGAGAGGGTGCAGAGGGGGTTCACCAGGATGTTGCCTGGTATGGAGGGTGCTAGCTATGAAGAGAAGTAAACTAGGATTATTTTCATTGGAAAGACGCAGTTTGAGGGGGGACCTGATTGAGGTCTACAAAATCATGAGAGGTGTAAACAGGGTGGACAGCAAGAAACTATTTCCCAGAGTGAGGGACTCGATTACTAAGGGTCACGAGTTCAAGGTGAGAGGGGAAAAGTTTAAGGGAGATATGCATGGAAAGTTCTTCACACAGAGGGTGTTGAAAGCCTGGAACACGTTTCCAGCGGAGGTGGTAGAGGCTGGCATGATAGCGTCATTTAAGATGTATCTAGACAGATAGATGAATAGGCAGGGAGCATAGAGATACAGATCCTCAGATTTAGATAGAGGATCTGGATCAGTGCAGAGTTGGAGGGCCGAAGGGCCTGTTCCTGTGGTGTAATTTTCTTTGTTCTGTATAAGGTCATCCCTCAGCCTCCGATGTCACAAGGGAAGTTGATTTATTTCCGTGCAGCGGTTTCATATTAATGGCTAATAGTCAAACTAACTTTCCTGTGCCTCCTAATTTCAGTCTGTCAATCCATGTTTCACATTTGCTTCAATGTGGACCTTTGTCACCCTTGAAAACATGACACACCCACATTCAACGTGGAGAGGGCAGTGTTGCCATGAAAGATGTTTCCTCTCTGTGACAAGACAGGACTTGCATGTGATTGGTATTGAGGATCTTGTAAAGCCACTTCTAAAGCATAGGTACTGCTCCATCACAGGGAAACAATCACAGCCATTAATGCACAGCCAAGTCCCACAGACCGTGTGAAGGTAAGGTTGCCCTGATAATCTGGCTTTAACTGTTTTAGGGATAACCAGTTACCAACCTGGAGGGAATGAAACATTAACCTGATCTGACATGCCAGGACATGCCTCTGTGGCAGGTGGTACTTGAACCAGGCATCCTGGCCCAGAGGCAAGGACACTACCATTGTACACTGTGTAGCTAATAATTTCAGGCCAGGTAAAAATGCGTTGAAATCATATTTCTTAAAGAAAAACCCACAGAGTTGCAATGTGTGAAATTACTCCAAGAAACTTGCAGATTATGAAACTACTGCGGTATTGCACTTACAAAGCCTGCACCTAAAGTGATTCATAATGTCAAACTTGTATATAAAGTCAAGAATATGTTCTTGGCAGTGCTGTATTCTGCAAGTGAAGGAGTAATGTGAGTTTGACATACAACACTTGCAACAAATGACCAACCCTCGTAACCATAGTAACTTGCCAATCCATTTGAACAATTTAAAGTGTCATATCCCAGCTATCTTGAGTACAAATTAAGATACGAAAAATAAACTGTGTTAAAATGCTGATGATTCATTTTCATGGCCCTCTGCAATAATAATGACATAATAAACATTGACAATTACAAAACGTAAATGAATCAGCTTTTCTTTTTGCAGGAACAAACACAGGAAGTGTTGGAGAAACTCAGTTGGTCTGTCTGGCAACATCTGTACAGAGAGAAACAGAGTCCACTGACTCTTCATCAGACTTCCAGTATTTGCGTTCTGTTTTTAATTCACTTTTTGCAGGTTCAGTTCTGTTTCTAGTTTAAGTTTGTTAGGATGTAGCTTCCCCCAATCAGCCTGTGTCCCACTTGGTTAGGAATTATTACTTGCAGCACTTGTCACTCAGTCCCTCGACACAAACTGACCCTCCTAGATTTGACTTGCCTCTGACTCCTTTCCACAACCTTCCCTGTGCAAATCCGTTATGTCCAGTTGGATCAGCCCTTCTTTAGTGGCCAGACGTAATTTCAGAGAGTCATTGCTCGGGGAATTGTGAATTTTTAGCAGCATTCAAGCAAGAAACCACACCAACTTCTGCAAAGTACTCCTCCGTTATATTTTTTTCCAGTTTATTAGGTATATATCATAATTAGAAAAGATCATTGAAAAGTTACAAAATTGGGATCATTTTGTACTTGAAATCAACTCTCTGGGAATACAAAGGTCTCAGGTCGTTGTCTGTAGCTCTTTGCCAATTCTATGTGTCAAACCAGCTTTGTGTGTTTAACAAGGGACAATGCAACTTCGCAGTAATATGTGGCCAGAACATAAAGACGCAATCTATATCATCTATCAAACATTATCAGTCTTATCATTAAACAATACCTTTGGGAGAGTTAACTCAGCTCCTTTCATACTATTGGTTTAATAAATCAGGGATTGAGTTGGTGGCATTTCTCTTCCTCAAAGCTTTAAGTATGTAAAACAGCATGTAAACATTCCGTCTGCCTGGATACTGTATCCATGGTGACACAACAACAGATCAGAGTCTGTACCAAAACAACATGATGAAGAACACTGGTTACATTCAGTTCATCTGTTGGAGTGACTATGTGGTGTAAACACAGGCATCTATCTAACTGCTGTTCCATCATGTAACTTCACCTAAAGTGCTAAAATACTGCTTTCTTCAGCTTCAAGTTGTTTCCAGAGTAATTTAACAGATATTACGTTTCGGATGTGATAGTGACAGTCCAGACATATTGCAAGCTCAAGCGATTGTGTTGTCAAGCTTTCTACTGAGTTTACCCCTCTCCAATCTATTCTTTCTGTTCACTCCCCGAAGGTATTGTTGCTGGAGATATCATTGCCCAATCTGAAGAAAGCCAGAGGAGCCAATCATCTCCTGGAAGACTCCCAACTCCACTTTATAACCAGATATGCAATGATTGGTATTGACCTCCCTGTTCATTATCAAATACCTTTGCAACATCCTGTTTCTCAGCACTTTCCCTGAAAAATACAATGGAGATGAGCAGCTTCATGGATGGAGGATGCTGGGTTTGAAACTTGTTTCAACATTCCTTGTTGACACATCGACACCATGTTGTCCCCAGCTCTGCCCGTCCTCAGCACTGTGCGAGGGAGACCGAAGAAATAGTGTGAAATCTGGGGTAAGTCAGAATTGGCTCAGAGTCAGAGCCAGAGATTTATGGTGTCAACTTCCGATCCAAAGACTTGAGCTCATAATCGAGGGAAATAATTCACTGCGGCACCAAGAGATGTGCTGTCCACTGCCTGGGAAATTCCACAGAGAGCCAGCTGTGGGGTTACATTTGAAGATAGGCGTATTATCCCTTTGCTGGACTCTCCAACATTCAGATGATCAGGTTCTGTTTATCTGGTTGTGCCTTTGAGATGCTTCCTTTGTGTAAATTGACCACCATCTTTGATCCATTACAATGGAGGGACAAAGTGCTCTGAGTGGCACCAATGCATTCCTTGGATGTCCAAAGATTATGTAAGGCTCAACAGAAGTGCAAGACCATTCGTACATCCTGGCATCATGTGATCTACTGGCCAATCGAAGAATGGCCAAGTGATGGTGACTTCAAGTCAGGATGGTGAGTGACTTGGAAGGGAACTTGTAGCTGGTGATGTGTATCTGCTGCCCTCATCCTTTAAGATGGTAGAGATCACATGTTTAGAAGGTGCTGTCAGAGAGTACTTTCAGAGAGCGGATGTCTTCATGAGACATAGCAGGGGATCCTGTAGAGAGTATACACTGCTGCTACTGACCGTCAGTGGTGGAGGGAGTTGATGTTTGTGGATGTGGTGCCAATCAAATGGGCTGCTGTTTCCTGGATGGTGTCAAGCTTCTTGAGTGTTGTTGGAGCTGTCCCCATCCAGGGCAAGTGGGGAGTATTCCATCAGGATCTGGGACTCAGGAGGTGAGTTACTCACTGCAGGATCCCTTGTCTTTGGCCTGCTCTTGTAGCTACTCTATTTATGTGGCTTGTTAAGTTGAGTTTCTAGGCAATGGTAACCCGCAGGATGTTGATAGTGGGGGAGTCAGTGATGGTAACTCTAATAAATGTCAAGGGGCAGTGGTTAGAATGTCCCTTATTGGTGATGGTCATAGCCTGGCAATTGTGTGATGTGAATGTTACTTGCCACTTTTCAGCCCGAGCCTGGATATTGCTGCATTTGAACATGAACTGGTTGTTCGTGAGGAATCATGAATGGTGCTGAACATTGTGCAATATCAGCGAACATCCCCACTTCTGCCCTTCTGCTGGAGGGAAGCTCATTGATGAAGCAGCTGAAGATGGTTGGGCCTGGGATTCTACCCTGAGGTCTTCCTGCAGAGATGTCCTGGAGCTGAGATGACTGACCCTCCAACAACCAAGACCATCTTCCTATGTGTCAGATTCCCAATTGCTGTTGATTCCAGTTTTGCTGGCATTGCTGATGTCACACTCGGTCAAACGTGGCCTTGATGTTAAGGGCTGTTACTCTAACCTCTCCTCTGGAATTCAGCTCTTTTGTCTCTGTTAGAATCAATAAGGTAAGTAGCCCTGGTGAAACTCAAAACTGAGCATCAATGAGCAGCTTATTACTGAGTTAGTGCTGCCCTCGATAAAATTGTCTATGACACCTCTGGCACTCCACTGATGATTGAGAGTCGACTGTTGGAGTGGTATTTGCCAGATTAGCTCCATCTGCCTTTTGTGGACAGGATACACCTGGGCAATCACCCATTGTCAGCAATGAGCCTCTTGACTAAAGAAAAGTGCTTGAGAATAAGAATCCTAAATGAAGAATAAATAAAAGAGGAACAACTGTTCTCTGAGTGTACATGAACTGAACAGTACGGTGAGCTGCAGTTAAAATTAGAAAATAGAATTTATATATAAAATCAAGTGGAGTTAGAATTACAAAGAAATCATGTATGATAACTTTTTCCAAAAATGTCAACTTGCCAAAATTAATGTGTTTAATGATTATATTGAAAACAGACAAACTTTTTCTGCAAGAAATAATTACCCCATAATTCAATTCCTTTCACCTATAAATTGAAGAAAACAGGGTTTACACAAAAATAAACAATTCCTGCACCATCTGTTGTGGAAATATTTAACTGTTTCCAGCAGGAACAGTGAGCAATCTGACACCATCCTCCTACAGATAACACGCCTGTGACTTGCAACCTCCCAGAGGAGCACAACTGTTAATCTCACTTGAGACTGTAAGTACATGACACGCCTGAGTCGGAATGTCAAACTCGAGGGCAATCACTGCAATGATTACTGACACATCACCGTCAGGTTTAAAATGGGATAACTATCAGAAATATCAAAATGGCACCCATGCATTACACAGACATGGCCCAGAATATCAGCTGACCATGACAGACCACTGGAAACATCTGCGCTCACATGAACTTCTGAGGGAGAGACAGGGGAGTGAGTGGGAAACAGGGGGTGAGGAGGACATGGGGGGGTGAGGGGTAGACTGGGTGTGGGGGGAGACGGGGGTTGAGGGGGAGACAGGGAGTGAGGGGGAGACGGGGAGTGAGGGGGAGACGGGGAGTGAGGGGGAGATAGGGGTTGAGGGGGAGACGGGGAGTGAGGGGGAGACGGGGGTTGAGGGGGAGGGGGGACGGGAGTTGAGGGGGAGACGGTTGGGGGGGAGACAGGGAGTGAGGGGGAGACGGGGAGTGAGGGAGAGACGGGGAGTGAGGGGGAAATGAGAGGGTGATGGGGAGACTGGGGGTGAGGAGGATACTGGAGAGGGGAGAGACCAGGGTAAGGAGGAGACACCAACTATAATAGCTTGCCTTTATTGTTGAGACTGAAGGATTTACTTATTGCTTTTAATGTACAAGGCTGTGAGAAATACTAGCAGAGGGACTCCCATGAGAATCTGCAAAATTTCTTTCAATCCCAAAACTTCAATCCCAGATTATTCCAGGATCTCTAGAAATGAAAGATTATTCTTCAAGGCTGCTCGAATCAACAATTCCCGCCTCAGGCGACTGACTGTGTGGAGTTTGCATATTCTCCCCGTGTCTGTGTGGGCACCCTCCGGGTGCTCCGGTTTCCTCCCACAGTCCAAAGATGTGCAGGTCAGGTGAATTGGCCATGCTAAATTGCCCGTAGTGTTAGGTAAGGGGTAAATGTAGGGGTATGGGTGGTTTGCGGGTCCGTGTGGACTTGTTGGGCCGAAGGGCCTGTTTCCACACTGTAAAGTAATCTAATCAAACAGCCAGACAGAGATGAGATGCTGGATGAACTTGTTTGACCGAATTGAAAAGATCAATTCTCCTGGAATATAGCTAAGGAGAGTTGGCAATGTGACAGAAACCACATTGACTGAATGTGACTGAAACCAGAAACACCCAGAATATCAGCTGACCATGACAGGCCACTGGAAACATCTGCTCACATGAACTTCTGAGGGAGAGACAGGGGAGTGAGTGGGAAACAGGGGGTGAGGAGGACATGGGGGGGTGAGGGGTAGACTGGGTGTGGGGTTGAGGGGGAGGTGGGGAGTGAGGGGGAGGTGGGGAGAGATGGGAGGTGATGGGGAGTGAGGGGGAAATGAGTGGGTGATGGGGAGACTGGGGATGAGGAGGATACTGGAGAGGGGAGAGACCAGGGTGAGGAGGAGACATCAACTGTAATAGCTTGCCTTTATTGTTGAGACTGAAGGATTTACTTATTGCTTTTAATGTACAAGGCTGTGAGAAATACTAGCAGAGGGACTCTCATGAGAATCTGCAAAATTTCTTTCAATCCCAAAACTTTCAATCCCAGATTATTCCAGGGTCTCTAGAATGAAAGATTATTCTTCAGGGCTGCTCGAATCAACATGTTGGGAAAATCACTGGGATATCAAATAGCCAGTCAGAGATGAGATGCTGGATGAACTTGTTTGACTAAATTGAAAAGATCAATTCTCCTGGAATATAGCTAAGGAGAGTTGGCAATGTGACTGAAACCAGAAACACCATCACAGCAGTGACAGGATAGAACATAAATATTTCAGTGAGGGAAACAAAAGAAGTGTATCTTATAGGAAGAGATTGGCTCAATGACAGACTCAAATTAATTATTGAATGAGTTCAGGGTGTTTGAGAGATTGAGGATTGGAGATCCTCATTTATTGTTCTTCCAGGCACGTGTATTTTGCAGACAAACTTACAAACACCAGCGTATAGTTTGGAATCTAACAACTACAATTTGCAGCTGTCTGACAGGGAACCAGCCACACCGCAGCCTTGATCTCAAAGCACCTGGTACAGTTTAGAACCTAGAACCCAAATAGTTAGAAATGTCAGGAAATGATTAAGGATTGAAATTATATGACCACAAACATGAGACTGTTCACAAATGTGTCAATATATGGAGAACAGTTTATTTTCTGGAATGAGATGCATTAAAGGTGCAATTTATTCCTCCACAACATATTTGAAACTTACTCTGAATAAGTGAAACTGTACAGGTATGTTCAACAGATGTATGCATTCCACTCTCAAAACAGTTGGGACCATGATTGCACAACCCCCCACACCCATTTATTTTGCTCTGTGTCACTTCATTGGATTCCTGGGGAATGACTGCATTAGGGAAAGTAAATTGCCATCATAGGGAGAACAGAACTCCTCTCTCAGTCACAGTGAGGGAATCCCAAATCAAAAATGGAGCCCATTCGGCCATTGTGCCTATTTTAGCCCTTTGTAGAACTTTGCCAATTCATCCACCTGTCATGACCATCAGGTACATTCATGGCGCAGGCCACTAACCTGTGGGTCGGTGTCCCTCATGGACCTTTTCCTTTATAATGGTTCTAGTCGAAGGAAACCAGCTTTTGTTTAAACAGGTTCATTTATATCAAGCTATTGCTGAAGGTTTCTTTGAGAAAAAATCAGATTAATTTATTAACAAGAAAAAAACACTTGTCAGTATTACTTTGTCTTATCTGTAATTTCTGTTTCATAATTTCATTTTTTAATAAATTTCTGTGGTAAACTGTTGGGGCCATTTGCCAAAATGAAAAGGTTAACATTTGAAGTCAGATCCAGCAGCTGCGATGCATCTTTTAGAATTGGATGTAGATTTTCTTGTCACGTGTACTCGAGTACAGGAGTACAGTAAAAAGTGTACAAAGTCACCATTCTCCGGTTCCACCTTCCTTTACAAAAGACAGGATTGAAAACAGAAACTGAAATAAAATAAACAGCTGAAAGAAAAGGAAACGTCCAGATCACACATCACCCTCCCCCCGCCCCCCGGCCAGGCCCCAGACTAGGCTCAAACCCAACAGAGAGCCAATGGTGCCAAAGCAGCCTGTGCCATCTCCAGGGACTGCCATTTCAGTTAAGGAACCCACCGCTGCCGACACTCTGGCACGGGGACCAATGTCACCGGAAAAGGGGAAAGGAAGGAAAAAAAAAGAAAGAGAGAGAGAAAAAAGGGTTTAATCCCTGGCCTCAGGACCCAGGCTTGAGAACTGCAACTCCACTATCGCCATCTTGGATTTGATAGTTGAATAAGATGTTTTTTTGTGCAGGTCTGTTTCCCAAAGCCACAGGGTCTTCTTGGAGTTCTGCCCCAAGATGCCTGTGCAGTCAATTTTATAGAAGTTTCTATTTGTAGAAGTGCCTGTTCTAGATTGATAATTTAGTTCTCCAACTATGAGAGCTAAATTGCCCAGGTTTTGGGCTAGATTCATCTCTTGTATCTAAATCTGAGTCTGGTACAGTAGAGAAGAGGAGCAAGTTAAATAATCAAGGAAGGCAAGAGCAAGGCAGAGAACGAGATGAGACTGATAAACAAACTGCATTTATTTCAATGCAAGAGGCCTGACATACAAGGCAGGTGAACTCAGGGTATGGTGGGGAACATGGGACTGGGATGTAACCATTACAGAAACATGGCTCAGGGAAGGGCAGGATTGGCAGCTTAATATTCCAGGAAAAAAATGCAATAGGAAGGATAGAAAGGGAGATGAGAAGAGGGGGAGTGGTGTTTTTGATAAGGGATAGCATTACAGTTGTACTGAGGGAGGATATTCCTTGAAATACATCCAGGGAAGTTACTTGGGTAGAAATTGGGTGGGCGGCACGGTGGCCCATTGGTTAGCACGGGTGCCTCACAGCACCAGAGACCCGGGTTCAATTCCCGCCTCAGGCAGGGAGTTTGCACGTTCTCCCCGTGTCTGCGTGGGTTTCCTCCGGGTGCTCTGGTTTCCTCCCACAGTCCAAAGATGTGCAGGTCAGGTGAATTGGCCATGCTAAATTGCCCGTAGTGTTAGGTAAGGGGTAAATGTAGGGGTATGGGTGGGTTGTGCTTCGGTGGGTCGGTGTGGACTTGTTGGGCCGAAGGGCCTGTTTCCACTCTGTAATGTAATCTAATTTAGACACAGTAAATTAGAAATAAGAAAGGGATGATCACCTTATTAGGATTGAACTATAGATTGAACTATCCCCCCCCCCCCCCCCCCCACCCCCCACATACACATACACCCAAAGTCAGTGGAAATTGAGAAACAAATTTGTAAGGAGATCTCTGTTATCTGTAAGAATAATAGAGTGGTTGTGGTCAGGGATTTTAACTTTCCAAACATAGATTCGGACTGCCATAGTGTTAAGGGTTTGGATGAAGAGGAATTTGTTAATTGTATACAAGAAAACTTGCTTATTCAATATCAGGAGTAAAACTTGGAGCTTCTCTTGAGGAATAAAGCAGAGCTATGGCTCTAAGCGACTGAGGTTGCAATGGGGAAGCACTTTGGGGCCAGTGATCATAACTCTATTAGTTTTAAAATAGTCGTGGAAAGGGTAGACCTGGCCTAAAAGTTAAAGTTCTGAGTTGTAGTAAGACCAATTTGACAGCATTAGTCAAGAACTTTCAAAAGTACTTTGGGAGTAGCTGTTACTGGGTAAAGGGATGATTGGAAAGTGGGAGGTCTTTAAAAATGAGATGAGTTCAGAGGCAGTATGTGCAATTGGCAAGGCTAGAAGGTGTAGGAAATGTTGGCTTACTAGAGAAATTGAGACTCAAGAAAAAGAAGGATGCATAAGCCCCCAGGTATAGACAGCGGGGATCGAGTGAATCTCTAGTGGAGTATAAGGGAATAGGAGTATATTCAAAAGGGAAATCAGGAGGGCAGACAGGGGACAAGAGATAGCTTTGGCAAATAGAATTAAGGAGAATCCAAAGAGATTCTACAAATACATTAATGAGAAAAGAGTAATTAGAGAGAGAATAGAGCTCCTTAAAGACCAGTGTGGCCAACTATGTGTAGAACTGCAGGAGATGGGTGAATATTAAACACGCATCAGCATTTACTATGGAGAAGGATATGGAAGCTATAAAACTTTGGAAACTAAATAGCAACATCTTGAAAAATGTCTATATTACAGAGGAGGTGATGCTGGACATTTTAAAAATAGATAAATCCCCAGGACCTGATCAGGTGTACCCTAGAAGCTAAGGAAGTAATTGCTGGGTCCCTTGATGAGATATTTGTATCATCGATAGCCACAGATAAGGTGCCAGAAGACTGGAGGTTGGCTAACGCAGTGCCATGGTTTAAGAAAGGTAGTAAGGAACAGCCAGGGAACCATAGACCAGTGAGCCTGATGTTGGTGGTGGGCAAGTTGTTGGAGGGAATCCTGAGGGACAGGATGTACATATATTTGGAAAGGCAAGGACTGTTTAGGGATAGTCAACATGGCTCTGTTTTTCAAGAAGTGAGAAAGAAGGCTGATGAGGGCAGAGCGGTAGATGTTGTCTAAATTGACTTCAGTAAAGCATTTGATGAGGTTCCCCATGGGAAACTGGTTAGCAAGGTTAGATCACGTGGAATTGGGGGAACTAGCCAATTGGATACAAAATTGGTTTGAAGGTAGGAGACAGAGGGTGGTGGTGCAGGGTTGTTTTTCAGACTGGAGGCTTGTGACCAGTGGAGTGCCACAAGGATTGGTGCTGGGTCCACTGCTTTTCATCATTTTCATAAATAATTTGAATGCAAATATGGAAGATATGGTTAGTAAGTTTGCAGATTACGCCAAAATAGGTGGACAGTGAAGAACATTATCTGAGAGTAGAATGGGATCTTGATCAGATGGGCCAATGGGTTGAGGAGTGGCAGATGGAGTTTATTGTAAATAAATGAAGTGTTGCATTTTGGAAAAGCAAATCACGGCAGGACTTATACACTTAATGGTAAAGTCCTAGAAAGTATTGCCAAACAAAGGGACCTGGGGTGCAGGTGCATAGCTCCTTGAAAGTGGAGTTGCAGGTATATAGGATCGTGAAGAAGGCATTTGGTATGCTTGCCTTTATTGATCAGAGTATTGAGTACAGGAGTTGGGAGGTCATGTTGCAGCTGTACAGGCCACTTTCAGAACACTGAGTGCAATTCTGGTCTCCCTCTTAACGGAAGGATCTTGTGAAACATGAAAGGGTTTTGAGGATGTTGCCAGGATTAGAAGCTTGAGCTATAGGCAGCGGTTGAATAGGCTGGGTTCCCTGGAGCATCAATGGCTGAAGGGTGACATTAAGGAAGTTTATAAAATCGTGAGAGGAATGGATAGGATAAATAGACAAGGTCTTTTCACAGGGTGAGGGAGTCCAGAACTAGAGGGCACAGGTTTAAGGTGAAAGATATAAAAGAGACCTAAGGGGCAATGTTTTCACGCAAAGGGTGGTACGTGTATGGAATGAGCTGCCAGAGGAAGTGGTGGAGGCTGGTACAATTGCAACATTTAAAAGGCATCTGGATGGGTATATGAATAGGAAGGGTTTGGAGGGATATGGGCCGGGTGCTGGCAGTGGGACTAGATCAGTTTAGGATATCTGATCAGCATGGACGGGTTGGATCAAAGAGTTTGTTTCTGTGCTGTACAATTCTTTGACTCTATGACTGTGACTCTGTCAGCTTTTTAAATGCCATAGTTGAAGATTCAAAATCCCCTACTTTGATGTCTATTGAGGAAGGAAACAGTACTTTACACTTTAGAAGGACCTGTCATGTTGCCCAGGGCTAGATGCATTCTAAGAGGCGCTCTTTTGTTATTTGAGACTGACATACTGTTCAATTGGCTTTGAAACAGTCCACTGTCTCTTAACTGATACAGTCTGCTCTGGTCTCCATCTTGAACAGACATGTTTACCTTAGAAGCAATGTGCAGGATTTTGAAGCAAAATGTCCTTTTTTAAACAGCTATGATATCAGATGACATGTTTGTAATCCAATTCCACTCGCCTTGGAGTTCCAGACCCATTTCACTTTCTGATGTGCGGATCGAGTTTGAGTGTGCTCAACAAGGTGGACTAGAGCTCATTAAAACCAGCAACCCATGAATCGGAACAAACTTTAAATAATTTCTGAAGTTAAGAGGGAAAAGTAGTTTTTGAGCAGAATTCCAGAGGGCAAGATGTAATAAACAAAGGAATGAGATTGATATAGAGGAACATTTCTGCTTTGAAAATGTTGGACAATCACCAATAAATCCAACTGGGAATTTGGGGGGAAATCTTTACCCAGAGAGTGAGGAGAATGTAGAATTCCTTACCACAGGGACTGCTTGCTAAAAGTAGAATCAACACATTTAAGGAGAAGTTTGGGAAATACAGTTGGGAGAAAGGAACACATGGACAAGCTGACAGACTGGAGAAGTAGGGAATGGAGCAGAAAGAGAATGCACATATTCATGACATGATGATGTATACAATGTTGTAACACTGGTGTTAGCTATTAAGATTCAGTGAGGATGGAATAACCCATCTGAGAGGGCTGTGTTACAGTGATCCGTGTAATGTAAAAGAGTTGGCTGGAATAGGGGCAAAGATATAACAGGCTCAGAGTGCAGACAATCCAGGATAAGGGAGCAGCCTCTACAGCACAGGGCTCAGTCCCTAGTTGCAAACCACATGTCAGCCTAACACAAGAGGACTGATTGATTAAAGATCATCTCAGTGAAGACAGAACAAATCAGTTAGGGGGTGGGAAAGGTGTGGAGGGTAAACAGCACAGAACAGTTAAGCTGGATGGTCCGTAGGTGCTGTAAATGCTATTTAATTCAATACAATGTAATTCCCTTTTTTGAAGTTACTATTGATTGTGTTTCCCCTGGGTTTTTAGTCAGTGCATGCCAGACCAAGTCTCTGTTTGTGAAGACAAGAGTTCTGTCTGTATTTTGTACTTTTCACTCAGTTAATTTTATGAAAGTGAGGCAGTTTTCTCTGGACTTTCCCCTTCCACCCTCAAGTGACAAATTCATAATCTCTCTGATTGTGAAGTCTCCTTGCAGCTTTTGTGTAGTATAGAACTGCAGGAAAACATAGACGAGTTGGAATAGGCAGATATCTGCCATGTTTGGTCCGATGCAGAGAACTGTGAGGTGATGCATTTTGGTCAGAAGAACATTGAAAGACAATATAAATGGGGGTACAATTCTAAAAGGGGTACAGTGGAACCTGGGGGTCTCTGTGCACAGATCATTGAAAGTGGCAGGAAGGTGGAGAGAACAGCAAGTAAAGCCGTGAGTGTCCTTGGCTTTAGTAATCTTGGCCTAGAGTACAAGAGCAAGGAAATAATGTTAATTTGTACAAGAAACCTGTTAAACCTCAGTTGGAGTATTGTATACAGCCTTGTGTGTCACATTGTAATAAAGATGTGAACATATTGGAGACAGGACAGAAACAATTTACAAGAATGGTTCTCGGGATAAGAAACTTCAGTGATGATGATAGATTGAAGAAATGCTGTATTACTATGACTCAAAGTTGGAGCTGTTCTCCGTGGAGTGAAGAAAGGAAAGAGAAGTCTTCACAGACTTTTCAAAATCATGATTGGGGCCTGGGGATACATTAGATAGGGGGAAAGTCTTTCAACTTGTATAAGGGCCGAGATTTAAAGAGATCTACAAAAGAAGTAAGGCTAATGTAAGGAAATATTAACACAGTGAGGAACATTGCTTGGAATCATGGTGGAGGCAGGTTCAGTTAGATATGCCAGGGGGCATTGGATGGTTGTTTGGATAAAAAGATGTCCAAAGGGACAGGGGAAGCAGGAGATTGGCATTAGGTAATGAAGCACATTTGAAGAACTGGTATAGGCATGATGGGCTGAATGGCCTCCTCATGTGTCCTCCCCATCATGGTAGAGAGTGGCACAGGTCAGCAGCAGCCCCCTAGTACCACGCCACCCCCCCACACACACGGGCTCTGAACCTGCCATCCATGAGGGGACAGATGGGGAATGGGGAGGGGGGTGCAGGAAGAGGAGGGGGAAGGGGGTGGCTAGGGAGGAGGAGGGGAGGGAGTGAGGCGGAGGGAGCTGGCCAACTTTGTGAACTACAGCTCCCAGGATGCTGTCCGCTGGAGCTGACTCGGGTTCTGCTGGGGGAGGGAGAGAGAGGAGAGGAGGAGTTAGACACAGTCTGGCTGCAGGGAGGATAGAGAGACAGAGACAGAGAGGTCCCCTCTCCCGGAGGACAAGGAGACTTCAGCTGGCGAGAGGCTGGGGTTTGCGCATTAAACAAAACAAAATCCAGCCCCACACTGACACCAAAGACCGAACACGGTAAGAAAAGTTGCCTTGTAGCTTCCTCGGGGAGAAGGGGATGTTCCAGACTGGGTGTGTTTGGAGATTGCTTTGGCTCTGATCTGAAACCCCATGTTGAGAGCGAAGCTTTCCTTTCTCCATTGTATTTGTGTGGCTTAGACTGAGCGTGTGTTTCTGCAGCAGTGTGTGTGTGTGTCTGAGGGTGTGTGTGTGTTTCTCTCGTTCTGTACCTCCTGCTGGTTGAGCCGCTTGCCCCCTGAGCTGGGCTGTGGGGGTGGGAGGCACATTCCGCCTGAGACTCCACACAAAGAGGCTCCCGCAGCCCCGGGGCCAGAGAGACGCTCCACACCGACAAACAGCTAATGATTCCGGACCACCCTCCCACGGAATGCTAGCTATGAAAGGGAGCGGAGCTCACAATACAGCCTGGATCAGGACTGATTGAAAAGACTGACCATTCACAGCGGTAGCAAGAAGCGAATTAAAAAGAAAGACCTGCATTTTTATAGCGCTTATTGCGTCTCGTAGCGTCCTGCAGCCAATGGAATGCCTTTTAAAGTGTAGCAGCTTTTGTAATGTAGGAAACGAGGCAGCCAGCGTGCGCACAGCAAGATCCCATAAGCAGCAGCTGGTGATGACCATAGCATGTGTTGTGCTGTTGTTAGGAAATGGCCTGTTTTTCTCAGAGGCGGATGCGGGGGAGGGGAGAAGCACAGATTTAGAGACTTAGAGGAAGCCGTTTTTCACGGAGAGAATGGTAGGGTCTGAAACAGACTGAGGGCCGAAACCCTCAACTCATATTCACCTGAATTCACAGAACCTAAAGGCTAAGGACCAATGCTGATAAAATAGGATTAAGCTGTGTACCTCATTTTTCAGCCAGCACAAGAGATTATCTGCCATAAAACCATATTGGTTAGGGCAGCAAGGATAACTGATCTACTTCAAGAAGCTATGAGATCCTTTACATCTGTTCAATCTGGCAAGGGTCTCAATTTGACACTGTCCCTGACAGTGCAGCACTCCCTCAGATGCTCCTCCGGAGTGTCAATCTTCTGCTTAAATCCTGGAGTGGGATTTGAACCCAGAACCTCATGATTCAGGGGTGACTGTGCTACCCACTGAACAACTGCTGATTGATTTGTCTGGAATCCAGTTGTTCTCTGCTTGAATCACTGAAGGCATGGCTCCCTGTTACTGGACACTCTAGGCTGGGAAAGATGAGAATGGAAGAGGCTACTTGATCTTTGGAATTATCTTTGTGTAACTAACATCTTTCAGAACAAGCCATGCCACAGAGTGTCTGGAGACATCCCAGATCCAGGCTTTGGCACCAGCTGGATCTGATCATCACCAGACATTACTCTCTCACAGCATTCTCAGCACAGGCTGCTACCACAATGCTGACTGTGATACAGATCACTTCTTGTTAATGCACCACAATCAGGCTACAACCTTCAAGGTTTTTCCATTCAAAGCAGAAACGTGTCCTTGTATCAGAGTCAGTCATGCTGACCCAGAACAAAAAACCAATAGTTCCATGACTTAATAGAATAGGCACTTTTTGGCATTCCCACACAGAATGAAAGAGCAAAATGGGACATACTTCAGGACAGTATCCACAACACTGCACTCTCATCATGTGGGAAACAAGAGTAAAAAATGCTGACTGATGTTAACCTCAAATGATTGTCTTAGTATACACCATAGAAGCTAAACAGTCTGTTCTCATTAATTACAAGAGAGATCCGAATGAGAAACTCTGAATACTGTAAGAACTGCTCAGAGGAAAGTTCAAGACACTGTTTGGGAGCGTGCTGTGACTGCTGGGTTCAACTGCCAACATATTCAGATGTCCTTCAACACTAGGAATGTTTGACAGAATCAGAAAGTGAAGAGGTCCATCAGCAAAGAAAACAACTCTGTTAATTAAGCTATAAACAGTTGGAGAGATGGGAGAAACATTACATTGAGTTGTACTGTAAGGAGAACACAGTCACTGAAGAAAGTCCACCAGAGATGGACCTCAATCCACAGTACAGAAACTGAGCAAAGCTGTTTTTTACACTTCCATGGTTGAAGCTCCAGTTGGCAATGCTGAATTCACTGAGCATGGGGAACTGGCATTCCTGTAGCTTCTACATGAAAAAAAACCTAAACATGTAAACAGAAAGCAGGAATGTTCAGCATTGCTTCGCATGAGGTCCACTGAAGGTGTTACCTAGTAAGGTAACGAAATGTCTGGAAATGAACCGTTCAGCTCAGCGAGCAAACCTACATCCAAAGCTTCTACATGGATTTTTTATCACTGCTGCAAGGAGGAGGCAGTGCCACAGGATATGTGTGATACAAAGGTTGTGAATTTGTATGAGAACGAGGATGGTCACAGTAATTGCAACAATTATTGAGGCAAAAACAGAAAATCTGGAAAAACTCAGCAGGTCTGGCAACATCTGTGGAAGGAAAGCAGAGTTAATGTTTTGGGTCACGTGACTGTTCTTCAGAACTCCTGTAGCACATCATGGGAGAAGTATTCCCAAGTGTTGCTCTTGCTAGACTAGATCCTGGTTGAACTTATTTACCCTGAATCCCAAGGTGTTTTCAGAACTGGTAGATTTTCAGGTGGCATGATCACCTCTGTACAGCAGCTGGAAGGGAAATATGGTGAACAAATGTATCATCACACCTGTTTACAATGGGCTAAATGGACTCCTGTTCTGTCAGTCTCAATAGTGCTCTCATAACGTGGCTTCCCATTTTGTTTGTGTAGCTGCTAGCTGTCCTGCATTTATTTCCATTGTGCCCAGTTCTTTATTTCTAGAAAATATTGATTTTTGCTTTATTTTAATAGGGAGATTTTAAGGATTGCAGTAAGTGAATCAACTTCCAGGTGGTATAGAGAAAAACTATATGGTGAAAGTGTTTGACAAAAAGTGTCTTTGACCTGAAACATGAACCATTTCTGTCTCCATGGTGTTCAAAGTTAAAAATCACACCACAAGGTTATAGTCCAACACGTTTATTTGGAAGCACTAGCTTTCGGAGAACTGCTCCTTCATCAGGTAGTTGTGGACTGGGATTAATAGGATTGTTTGCAATACACGATTGTTTGCAGACCTGTGGTGTATTTCCAAGATTCTCAGATTTTATTTAGAGGTTTTGTAGTGTTAAATCCTGGATATTGGTGACAGAGTTGTAGACCTAAATATTCTTTCTGCTGTATCTCCCCTGTCAACTGTAAGTGACGTGATGGGATTTCGTATTTTAAAAAGTGCACCTCTGTTAGTTATAGGTGAAAAGATACAATATTTTATAGAAATATTTATTCAATATACACACATTTCTTTTCCAACTGCACTAAAGATGTACCTGCACCAATGGGACTGTAGCAATTTAAGAAGGTGGCTCTTCACCACTTTCTCTGTTGCAATAAATGTTGGCACAGTTCGTGATATCTACATCCCCTGGAAAAACGTGTACATCTCGATGTGTCTGGTAATTGCGTTAGGGTCAATTTATTGCTAACCTGCTGTAAAAGCAGAGAGTTGTGCTGCCCTTGGTTGCAGCTCCTCTTTGCCTGGAGATGTGCAGTCACACAGCCACACTTGTCTGTCTAGCACCATTCTCACACATCAGTGGAATCCGTCTGGAACCGCTTTGTACCATTTATCATCCTGGGTCAACCCTTCTTCCTGCAGCCTTTCATGTAGTGCTCTCGGAAGGAAATCTGTATCGCTGTTCCAGCTCCAAGGCACTGACAGTTTCATATCTGGGTGATAGGAATTATCAGCATTCTGGATGCAAACGCCTCTTGCAGGTTGTGTTGTTGGTTGAGGCGGATGGATCATGGATTGACCAAGGGCTGGCAGGGGATGGGGCGGGGCCTAGGTCACGTGCCTCTGGATGGGCGGGGTAAGTGTGCGTCGTGCGCGATGACGTCAGACGCTGGAACAAAATGGCGGGTCGGGCCCGGGTCCTCGTTGAGCGCCTTTAAATTTTCGCATGGTCCATGGAGCGGCCCCCAGAGCACGGCGGTAAGCTCGGCCCGCCCCGCCTCCCCCATTCCTACACCCTCCTCCTGCCCCTCCCCCTCCCCCTCCCCCCCACACCCCCCCCCCACATCCCCCTCCCCCCCCACACACTCCCCTCCCCCCCACACCCCCCCCCCACATCCCCCTCCCCCCCACACATCCCCCTCCCCCCCACACCCCCCCCCACATCCCCCTCCCCCCCACACATCCCCCTCCCCCCCACACATCCCCCTCCCCCCCCCACATCCCCCTCCCCCCCACACATCCCCCTCCCCCCCACACACCCCCCACACACACACACACCCTCCCCCCACACCCCCCCCCCACACCCCTCCCACACCCCTCCCACTCACCCCTCCCACTCACCCCTCCCACTCACCCCCCCCACATTCCCCACATCCCCCTCACATCCCCCTCACCCCCCCCACATCCCCCTCACCCCCCACATCCCCCCCCCCACATCCCCCCCCCCCACATCCCCCCCCACATCCCCCCCCCCCACATCCCCCCCCCCCACATCCCCCCCCCCCACATCCCCACCCCCCACATTCCCCCCCCCACATTCCCCCCCCACATTCCCCCCCCCCCCACATTCCCCCCCCCACATTCCCCCCCCCACATTCCCCCCCCCACATCCCCCTCCCCCCACATCCCCCTCCCCCCACATCCCCCTCCCCCCACATCCCCCTCCCCCCACATCCCCCTCCCCCCACATCCCCCTCCCCCCACTCCACACACTCCCCTCACCCCACACACTCCCCTCACCCCACACACTCCCCTCACCCCACACACTCCCCTCCCCCTCATACACCCCCTCACAACCCCCCCTCCCCCTCACAACCCCCCCTCACACCCCCCTCCCCCTCACACCCCCCTCCCCCTCACACCCCCCTCCCCCTCACACCCCCCTCCCCCTCACACCCCCCTCCCCCTCACACCCCCCTCCCCCTCACACACCCCCCTCCCCCTCACACACCCCCCTCCCCCTCACACACCCCCTCCCCCTCTCATACTCCCCCCCCACCCCTCTCCCCCCCATACAACCCTCTCCCCCCCCATACACCCATCTCCCCCCCCATACACCCATCTCCCCCCCCATACACCCCTCTCCCCCCCCATACACCCCTCTCCCCCTCACACACACCAACCCACTCCCTAAAACACACCCTCCCCCTCACACACACACCCCACCCCCTCCCCCTCACACACACCCCACCCCCTCCCCCTCACACACACCCTCCACCCCCTCCCCCTCACACACACCCTCCACCCCCTCCCCCTCACACACACCCGCAATCCCCCACACCCACCCCGCCCGCCCACCCCACCCCCCCCCACCCCCCCCACCCCCCCCACCCACCCCCCCCACCCCCCCCACCCACCCCCCCCACTCCACCCCCCCCCCCACTCCACCCCCCCCCCCCACTCCACCCCTCCACCCCTCCATCCCTCCATCCCTCACACACACCCCTCCCCCATCCCTCACACCCCCCCTCCCCCATCCCTCACACCCCCCCTCCCCCATCCCTCACACACCCCCCTCCCCCAGCCCTCTCACACACCCCTCCCCCATCCCTCACACCCCCCCACCCCCTCACCCCCACTCCCTCACAACCCCCACCTCCCTCACACCCACCTCCCTCACACCCACCTCTCTCACCCCCCTCCCTCTCACCCCCCTCCCTCTCACCCCCCTCCCTCTCACCCCCCCTCCCTCTCACCCCCCCCTCCCTCTCACCCCCCCTCCCTCTCACCCCCCCTCCCTCTCACCCCCCCCCCCTCTCACCCCCCTCCCTCTCACCCCCCCGCTCCCTCACCCCCCCGCTCCCTCACCCCCCCGCTCCCTCACCCCCCCGCTCCCTCACCCTCCCCCGCTCCCTCACCCCCCCGCTCCCTCACCCCCCCCCCCCCGCTCCCTCACCCCCCTCCCGCTCCCTCACCCCCCCCGCTCCCTCACCCCCCCCGCTCCCTCACCCCCCCCGCTCCCTCACCCCCCCCCCCCGCTCCCTCACCCCCCCCCGCTCCCTCACCCCCCCCGCTCCCTCACCCCCCCGCTCCCTCACCCCCCCGCTCCCTCACCCCCCCGCTCCCTCACCCCCCCGCTCCCTCACCCCCCCCTGCTCCCTCACACCCCCCCCTGCTCCCTCACACCCCCCCCTGCTCCCTCACACCCCCCCACCCCCTCACCCCCACTCCCTCACAACCCCCACCTCCCTCACACCCACCTCTCTCACCCCCCTCCCTCTCACCCCCCTCCCTCTCACCCCCCTCCCTCTCACCCCCCTCCCTCTCACCCCCCTCCCTCTCACCCCCCCTCCCTCTCACCCCCCCTCCCTCTCACCCCCCCCCCTCTCACCCCCCCTCCCTCTCACCCCCCCTCCCTCTCAACCCCCTCCCTCTCACCCCCTCCCTCTCACCCCCCCGCTCCCTCACCCCCCCGCTCCCTCACCCCCCCGCTCCCTCACCCCCCGCTCCCTCACCCCCCCGCTCCCTCACCCTCCCCCGCTCCCTCACCCCCCCCCCGCTCCCTCACCCCCCTCCCGCTCCCTCACCCCCCCCGCTCCCTCACCCCCCCGCTCCCTCACCCCCCCCGCTCCCTCACCCCCCCCCCCCGCTCCCTCACCCCCCCCCCCCCCGCTCCCTCACCCCCCCCCCCCGCTCCCTCACCCCCCCCCCCCCCCGCTCCCTCACCCCCCCGCTCCCTCACCCCCCCGCTCCCTCACCCCCCCTGCTCCCTCACACCCCCCCCTGCTCCCTCACACCCCCCCCTGCTCCCTCACACCCCCCCCACTCCCTCACACCCCCCCCACTCCCTCACACCCCCCCCACTCCCTCACACCCCCCCCACTCCCTCACACCCCCCCCACTCCCTCACACCCCCCCCACTCCCTCACACCCCCCCACTCCCTCACACCCCCCCACTCCCTCACACACCCCCCCACTCCCTCACACCCCCCCACTCCCTCACACCCCCCCCACTCCCTCACACCCCCCACTCCCTCACACCCCCCCCACTCCCTCACAGCCCACCTCACCCCCACTCCCTCCCTCACCCCCCCCACTCCCTCCCTCACGCCCCCTCTCCCTCACGCCCCCTCTCCCTCACGCCCCCTCTCCCTCACGCCCCCTCTCCCTCACGCCCCCTCTCCCTCACGCCCCCTCTCCCTCACGCCCCCTCTCCCTCAAACCCCTCTCCCTCAAACCCCTCTCCCTCACGCCCCCTCTCCCTCACGCCCCCTCACGCACCCACCCACCCCCTTCCCTCACACACCCAGCCACCCCCTTCCCTCACACACTCACACACCCCCTTCCCTCACACACCCACCCACCCCCTTCCCTCATACACCCACTCCCTCTCACGCACCCCCGCACTCCCTCTCATGCAACCCCCACTCCCTCTCACGCAACCCCCACTCCCTCTCACGCATGCCCCCAATCCTTCTCACGCACCCCACCCACTCCCTCTCATGCACGCCTCACTCCCTCACGCACACCCCCCAGTCCTTCCCTCACGCCCCTCCCTCACATCCCCTCCCCCACTCCCTCACACACCCCACACTCCCTCACATGCCCCCCACTCCCTCACACAGCCCCCTCTCACTCTCACACCCCCCACTCCCTCTCAGCCCCATCACCCCACTCCCACCCTCTCACCCCCCCACTCCCACCCTCTCACCCCCCCACTCCCACCCTCCCCCCCACTCCCACCCTCTCACCCCCCACTCCCACCCTCTCACCCCCCCACTCCCACCCTCTCACCCCCCCACTCCCACCCTCTCACCCCCCCCACTCCCACCCTCTCACCCCCCCACTCCCACCCTCTCACCCCCTCCCTCCCTCAAACCCCACTCCCTCCCTCAAACCCCACTCCCTCATGCTTCCCCACTCCCTCTCACGCACCCCCCCACTCCCTCTCACGCACCCCGCCACTCCCTCAAAACCCTCTCCCTCACGCTTCCCCACTCCCTCTCACGCACCCCCCCACTCCCTCTCACGCACCCCCCCACTCCCTCTCACGCACGCCCCCACTCCCTCAAACCCCTCTCCCACACACTTCCCCACTCCCTCTCACGCACGCCCCCACTCCCTCTCACGCACGCCCCCACTCCCTCTCACGCACGCCCCCACTCCCTCTCACGCACGCCCCCACTCCCTCTCACGCACGCCCCCACTCCCTCTCACGCACGCCCCCACTCCCTCTCACGCACGCCCCCACTCCCTCTCACGCACGCCCCCACTCCCTCTCACGCACGCCCCCACTCCCTCTCACGCACGCCCCCACTCCCTCTCACGCACGCCCCCACTCCCTCTCACGCACGCCCCCACTCCCTCTCACGCACGCCCCCACTCCCTCTCACACACGCCCCCACTCCCTCAAACCCCTCTCCCTCACGCTTCCCCACTCCCTCTCCCTCACGCTTCCCCACTCCCTCTCCCTCACGCTTCCCCACTCCCTCTCCCTCACGCTTCCCCACTCCCTCTCCCTCACGCTTCCCCACTCCCTCTCCCTCACGCTTCCCCACTCCCTCTCCCTCACGCTTCCCAACTCCCTCTCCCTCACGCTTCCCAACTCCCTCTCCCTCACGCTTCCCCACTCCCTCTCCCTCACGCTTCCCCACTCCCTCTCCCTCACGCTTCCCCACTCCCTCTCCCTCACGCTTCCCAACTCCCTCTCCCTCACGCTTCCCCACTCCCTCTCCCTCACGCTTCCCCACTCCCTCTCCCTCACGCTTCCCCACTCCCTCTCCCTCACGCTTCCCCACTCCCTCACGCTTCCCCACTCCCTCACACCCCCCCGCTCCCTCACCCCCCCCCCCGCTCCCTCACCCCCCCCGCTCCCTCACCCCCCCCGCTCCCTCACCCCCCCCGCTCCCTCACCCCCCCCGCTCCCTCACCCCCCCGCTCCCTCACCCCCCCGCTCCCTCACCCCCCCCGCTCCCTCACCCCCCCCCCCCGCTCCCTCACCCCCCCCCCGCTCCCTCACCCCCCCCCGCTCCCTCACCGCCCCCCGCTCCCTCACCCCCCCCCGCTCCCTCACCCCCCCCCCGCTCCCTCACCCCCCCCCCCGCTCCCTCACCCCCCCCGCTCCCTCACCCCCCCCCACTCCTTCACACTCCCCCCAATCCTTCACACTCCCCCCACTCCTTCACACCCCCCCCACTCCTTCACACCCCCCCACTCCTTCACACCCCCCCACTCCTTCACACCCCCCCACTCCTTCACACCCCCCCACTCCTTCACACCCCCCCACTCCTTCACACCCCCCCACTCCTTCACACCCCCCCACTCCTTCACACCCCCCCACTCCTTCACACCTCCCCACTCCTTCACACCCCCCCACTCCTTCACACCCCCCCACTCCTTCACACCCCCCCACTCCTTCACACCCCCCCACTCCTTCACACCCCCCCACTCCTTCACACCCCCCCACTCCTTCACACCCCCCCACTCCTTCACACCCCCCCACTCCTTCACACCCCCCCACTCCTTCACACCCCCCCACTCCTTCACACCCCCCCACTCCTTCACACCCCCCCACTCCTTCACACCCCCCCACTCCTTCACACCCCCCCACTCCTTCACACCCCCCCACTCCTTCACACCCCCCCACTCCTTCACACCCCCCACTCCTTCACACCGCCCCCACTCCTTCACACCCCCCACTCCTTCACACCCCCCCACTCCTTCACACCCCCCACTCCTTCACACCCCCCACTCCTTCACACCCCCCACTCCTTCACACCCCCCACTCCTTCACACCCCCCCCACTCCTTCACACCCCCCCCACTCCTTCACACCCCCCCCACTCCTTCACACCCCCCCCACTCCTTCACACCCCCCCCACTCCTTCACACCCCCCCCACTCCTTCACACCCCCCCCACTCCTTCACACCCCCCCCACTCCTTCACACCCCCCCCACTCCTTCACACCCCCCCCACTCCTTCACACCCCCCCCACTCCTTCACACCCCCCCACTCCTTCACACCCCCCCCACTCCTTCACACCCCCCCCACTCCTTCACACCCCCCCCACTCCTTCACACCCCCCCACTCCTTCACACCCCCCCCACTCCTTCACACCCCCCCCACTCCTTCACACCCCCCCCACTCCTTCACACCCCCCCCACTCCTTCACACCCCCCCCACTCCCTCACACCCCCCCCACTCCCTCACACCCCCCCCACTCCCTCACACTCCCTCACACCCCCCCACTCCCTCACACCCCCCCCACTCCCTCACACCCCCCCACTCCCTCACGCCCCCCCCACTCCCTCACGCCCCCCCCACTCCCTCACGCCCCCCCCACTCCCTCACGCCCCCCCCACTCCCTCACGCCCCCCCCACTCCCTCACGCCCCCCCCACTCCCTCACGCCCCCCCCACTCCCTCACGCCCCCCCCACTCCCTCACGCCCCCCCCACTCCCTCACGCCCCCCCCACTCCCTCACGCCCCCCCCACTCCCTCACGCCCCCCCCACTCCCTCACGCCCCCCCCACTCCCTCACGCCCCCCCCACTCCCTCACGCCCCCCCCACTCCCTCACGCCCCCCCCACTCCCTCACGCCCCCCCACTCCCTCACGCCCCCCCCCCACTCCCTCACGCCCCCCCCACTCCCTCACGCCCCCCCCACTCCCTCACGCCCCCCCCACTCCCTCACGCCCCCCCCACTCCCTCACACCCCTCTCCCATACACGCCCCCACTCCCTCTCACGCACGCCCCCACTCCCTCTCACGCACGCCCCCACTCCCTCTCACGCACGCCCCCACTCCCTCAAACCCCTCTCCCTCACGCTTCCCCACTCCCTCTCCCTCACGCTTCCCCACTCCCTCTCCCTCACGCTTCCCCACTCCCTCTCCCTCACGCTTCCCCACTCCCTCTCCCTCACGCTTCCCCACTCCCTCTCCCTCACGCTTCCCCACTCCCTCTCCCTCACGCTTCCCCACTCCCTCTCCCTCACGCTTCCCCACTCCCTCTCCCTCACGCTTCCCCACTCCCTCTCCCTCACGCTTCCCCACTCCCTCTCCCGCACGCTTCCCCACTCCCTCTCACGCACGCACCCACTCCCTCAAACCCCTCTCCCTCACGCTTCCCCACTCCCTCTCCCTCACGCTTCCCCACTCCCTCTCCCTCACGCTTCCCCACTCCCTCTCCCTCACGCTTCCCCACTCCCTCTCCCTCACGCTTCCCCACTCCCTCTCACGCACGCCCCCGCTCCCTCACACCCCCCCGCTCCCTCACACCCCCCCCGCTCCCTCACCCCCCCGCTCCCTCACCCCCCGCTCCCTCACCCCCCCGCTCCCTCACCCCCCCGCTCCCTCACCCCCCCGCTCCCTCACCCCCCCGCTCCCTCACACCCCCCCCACTCCCTCACACCCCCCCCCACTCCCTCACACCACCCCCACTCCCTCACACCACCCCCACTCCTTCCCACCCCCCCCACTCCTTCCCACCCCCCCCACTCCTTCCCACCCCCCCCACTCCTTCCCACCCCCCCCACTCCTTCCCACCCCCCCCACTCCTTCCCACCCCCCCACTCCTTCCCACCCCCCCCACTCCTTCCCACCCCCCCCACTCCTTCCCACCCCCCCCACTCCTTCCCACCCCCCCACTCCTTCACACCCCCCCCACTCCTTCACACCCCCCCCACTCCTTCACACCCCCCCCACTCCTTCACACCCCCCCCACTCCTTCACACCCCCCCCACTCCTTCACACCCCCCCCACTCCTTCACACCCCCCCCACTCCTTCACACCCCCCCCACTCCTTCACACCCCCCCCACTCCTTCACACCCCCCCCACTCCTTCACACCCCCCCACTCCTTCACACCCCCCCCACTCCTTCACACCCCCCCACTCCTTCACACCCCCCCACTCCTTCACACCCCCCCACTCCTTCACACCCCCCCCACTCCTTCACACCCCCCCCACTCCTTCACACCCCCCCCACTCCTTCACACCCCCCCACTCCTTCACACCCCCCCACTCCTTCACACCCCCCCCACTCCCTCACACACCCCCCCCACTCCCTCACACCCCCCCCCACTCCCTCACACCCCCCCCACTCCCTCACACCCCCCCCCACTCCCTCACACCCCCCCCACTCCCTCACACCCCCCCCCCCACTCCCTCACACCCCCCCCCACTCCCTCACACCCCCCCCACTCCCTCACACCCCCCCCCACTCCCTCACACCCCCCCCACTCCCTCACACCCCCCCCCACTCCCTCACACCCCCCCCCACTCCCTCACACCCCCCCCCACTCCCTCACACCCCCCCCACTCCCTCACACCCCCCCCACTCCCTCACACCCCCCCCACTCCCTCACACCCCCCCCACTCCCTCACACCCCCCCCCACTCCCTCACACCCCCCCCCACTCCCTCACACCCCCCCACTCCCTCACACCCCCCCCACTCCCTCACACCCCCCCCCACTCCCTCACACCCCCCCCCACTCCCTCACACCCCCCCCCACTCCCTCACACCCCCCCCACTCCCTCACACCCCCCCCCACTCCCTCACACCCCCCCACTCCCTCACACCCCCCCCCACTCCCTCACACCCCCCCCCACTCCCTCACACCCCCCCCACTCCCTCACACCCCCCCCACTCCCTCACACCCCCCCCCCACTCCCTCACACCCCCCCCACTCCCTCACACCCCCCCCCACTCCCTCACACCCCCCCCACTCCCTCACACCCCCCCCCACTCCCTCACACCCCCCCCCACTCCCTCACACCCCCCCCACTCCCTCACACCCCCCCACTCCCTCCCTCACACCCCCCCACTCCCTCCCTCACACCACCCCACTCCTCCCTCACACCACCCCACTCCCTCCCTCACACCACCCCACTCCCTCCCTCACACCACCCCACTCCCTCCCTCACACCACCCCACTCCCTCCCTCACACCACCCCACTCCCTCCCTCACACCACCCCACTCCCTCCCTCACACCACCCCACTCCCTCCCTCACACCACCCCACTCCCTCCCTCACACCACCCCACTCCCTCCCTCACACCACCCCACTCCCTCCCTCACACCACCCCACTCCCTCCCTCACACCACCCCACTCCCTCCCTCACACCACCCCACTCCCTCCCTCACACCACCCCACTCCCTCCCTCACACCACCCCACTCCCTCCCTCACACCACCCCACTCCCTCCCTCACACCACCCCACTCCCTCCCTCACACCACCCCACTCCTTCCCTCACACCACCCCACTCCCTCCCTCACACCACCCCACTCCCTCCCTCACACCACCCCACTCCCTCCCTCACACCACCCCACTCCCTCCCTCACACCACCCCACTCCCTCCCTCACACCACCCCACTCCCTCCCTCACACCACCCCACTCCCTCCCTCACACCACCCCACTCCCTCCCTCACACCACCCCACTCCCTCCCTCACACCACCCCACTCCCTCCCTCACACCACCCCACTCCCTCCCTCACACCACCCCACTCCCTCCCTCACACCACCCCACTCCCTCCCTCACACCACCCCACTCCCTCCCTCACACCACCCCACTCCCTCCCTCACACCACCCCACTCCCTCCCTCACACCACCCCACTCCCTCCCTCACACCACCCCACTCCCTCCCTCACACCACCCCACTCCCTCCCTCACACCACCCCACTCCCTCCCTCAAACCCCTCTCCCTCACGCCCCCCCACGCACCCACCCACCCCCTTCCCTCACACACCCACTCCCTCTCACGCACGCCTCACTCCCTCACGCACACCCCACATTCCTTCCCTCATGCCCCTCCCACACACATCACCTCCCCCACTCCCTCTCACATGCCCTCCCCACTCCCTCACACACACCACACTCCCTCACATGCCCCCCACTCCCTCACACAGCCCCCTCTCACTCTCACACCCCCACTCCCTCACACAACCCCACTCCCTCTCAGCCCCCATCACCCCCACTCCCTCCCTCACACCCCCGCACTCCCACCCTCTCACCCCCCCTCCCTCAAACCCCTCTCCCTCACGCTTCCCCACTCCCTCACGCTTCCCCACTCCCTCACGCTTCCCCACTCCCTCACGCTTCCCCACTCCCTCACACGCACCCACCCACTCCCTCTTACGCACCCACCCACTCCCTCTTACGCACCCACCCACTCCCTCTAACGCACCCACCCACTCCCTCTCACGCACCCCCCCACTCCCTCTCACGCACCCCCCCACTCCCTCTCAGGCACCCCCCCACTCCCTCTCAGGCACCCCCCCACTCCCTCTCAGGCGCCCCCCACTCCCTCTCAGGCGCCCCCCCACTCCCTCTCAGGCGCCCCCCCACTCCCTCTCAGGCGCCCCCCCACTCCCTCTCAGGCGCCCCCCCACTCCCTCTCAGGCGCCCCCCCACTCCCTCTCAGGCGCCCCCCCACTCCCTCTCAGGCGCCCCCCCACTCCCTCTCAGGCGCCCCCCCACTCCCTCTCAGGCGCCCCCCCACTCCCTCTCAGGCGCCCCCCCACTCCCTCTCACGCGCCCCCCCACTCCCTCTCACGCGCCCCCCCACTCCCTCTCACGCGCCCCCCCACTCCCTCTCACGCGCCCCCCCCACTCCCTCTCACGCGCCCCCCCCACTCCCTCTCACGCGCCCCCCCACTCCCTCTCACGCGCCCCCCCCACTCCCTCTCACGCGCCCCCCCCACTCCCTCTCACGCGCCCCCCCCACTCCCTCTCACGCGCCCCCCCACTCCCTCTCACGCGCCCCCCCACTCCCTCTCACGCGCCCCCCCCACTCCCTCTCACGCGCCCCCCCCACTCCCTCTCACGCGCCCCCCCCACTCCCTCTCACGCGCCCCCCCCACTCCCTCTCACGCGCCCCCCCCACTCCCTCTCACGCGCCCCCCCCACTCCCTCAAACCCCTCTCCCTCACGCTTCCCCACTCCCTCTCACGCACCCCCCCCACTCCCTCAAACCCCTCTCCCTCTCACGCGCCCCCCCCACTCCCTCTCACGCGCCCCCCCCACTCCCTCTCACGCGCCCCCCCCACTCCCTCAAACCCCTCTCCCTCACGCTTCCCCACACCCTCTCACGCACCCCCCCACTCCCTCTCACGCACCCCCCCACTCCCTCTCACGCACCCCCCCACTCCCTCTCACGCACCCCCCCACTCCCTCTCACGCACCCCCCCCACTCCCTCTCACGCACCCCCCCCACTCCCTCTCACGCACCCCCCCACTCCCTCTCACGCACCCCCCCCACTCCCTCTCACGCACCCCCCCCACTCCCTCTCACGCACCCCCCCACTCCCTCTCACGCACGCCCCCACTCCCTCTCGCGCGCGCGCCCCCACTCCCTCTCGCGCGCGCGCCCCCACTCCCTCTCGCGCGCGCGCCCCACTCCCTCTCGCGCGCCGCCCCCACTCCCTCAAACCCC